>NC_054080.1:50658248-50700748 GCF_017639655.2 Falco naumanni | reverse complement strand
TGAACTGTTAAGAGTTCTTTCTCTTCATTTTAACTAGTACTTATTACTCACTATCAAAGACAATTACATTACATGTGTGGCTTCGTGAATCTTTTAAAAACACAACATTAAAAGTACAGCAACCAATACAGAAATGTACTACCATATGGCAAGAAAGGATAGAAAAGGTGATTACAGAAAACCCAAGTGATGCCAATAAGCAAATCTAGGCAGCAGAATGTGCTATATAATGTAAATGTATCTTTTTTTTCCCTAAATTCTATTATTCTGATCATTTAAGTGTTAATTAGTTCAGTCAAAGGGTTAATGCAAATAGTTCAAAATGACTAAACATTGAAAAAATATTTTCTTCTTTTTGTTCCAATTATTCTGCATTATTAATTAAGCTGTTAAAACATGCAACAGTTACTATCTTTTTAATGTTCAATAATATGTAAACTCTTTAAAGAGATTTTTGTTCCACGTCTCTGCTTTAGATATTAATCAAGAAAATAATTACAGTGGAATTTAGTAAAAAAAATCTACATGCATATAACTATGTACTGTACATGTACGTTCAACGAGGTCCAATTAGTTGGAAAGAATTTGCATTTCAGTTAGTATGAGCTAACAAGACTGTAGGGAGACAATGCGATTCTACTAGCAGGGCAAGAAAGAATGGTGTTTTTCTGTAAGCATTAATTCCCATAACTGATCATTTTAAAATGTTACTGATCTTTACAGTATTTGTTTTTCAAACATCTAGGAGTTCAGTATAAATGTTTATATTAACTGTACATGCAGCAGTGTCCTCAAGACTACTCCTGGGGAAAAAAAAAAAAAAATAAACCAGTGAGCATAGATTTATTCTTTCTGTTGATTTAGTATTTATTTTTTTATTTAATGGTAACTATCAATTGATTATTCTAAAGGAGCGTTGCTTACATTCGGTGTTTATTCTCAGGATTCATTAAAGGTACTGGGAAAAGGTTCAGAAAATATTTATGTCTTTTTATGCAAATGTTCCCATTTTCAATAGTAATGATATATACACACGACCGTACACAGTTGGTGATCTCATATCTGATCTGTATACATAGTTTTCCTAAATCTTTGTACCCTCGACTGACTTACTAGATAGTACCTGTAATTCCCAGAGTTCATTTTGCTGCAGATGTTAACAGTTTCTGTAATTTGTAATGACAGTAAACTGGCCTTTGCTCTTCCCTTATTCACTATTCATTTCTAGGCTTGGTTAAGTAGGTAGCTGGGTTAAAGATCAGTGGTTTTTCATGTGACGCTTTCTGGTATTCATCTAATGGCTCATCAGGACAAAACTGTGCCTGTTCTGCCAAAATAATGAAAATGGTCCTCCGCATCGCATGACAATCAGCCCTTGCTTGTGTTGAAACAACCAAGCTTAATATAACTGAGTTGTTTTAAAGACATTTTGTAACTGAGTATTCCATACTGCCTCCAAAAAGTATGTATTTCACCAAGTAAGAGAGAGTTCTTCTATTTGTCATTACAATAATGTGCAAGATGAGACTATAATGATCACGCTTACACTTTATCCATGGATAACAACAAAGTCGTGAATTGGGTCCTGTCAGGAATATAAACTCATACTTGAAAATCACACAAAGCCATCTTAATGGTCATATTCAGAGAGGTGGTAAGTCTACTGTGGAAATGGCATTCTTTATCATCCCCTTCGCCCTAAGAATCATTTAACAGACCCACTCTGCAACATCTGTTAGACTCTTATGAAATGTTAACAGATGTCTAAAATGAAGAAAAGGGGGAGGGGATTAATAAAGGAAACCTCCTCTGAACAGATAATCCACCCAAATTTCCATATCCTAAAGAAAAAAAATTGGCAGCACTGCATTTTCACTGAAACCTGTCATCTTTACTTTGTAAAACATCTTTGTGTCAGTTTTAATAGGTAACTTCTGACTTACAACCAAAATGTATAGGACTGATTATGTCATCATGCAATGAGACTGAATTCTTTTTAGTCCTCTGTGTTCCAAATGTCCTTCCAGAATCCTTCCATCTTTCTTCTCTATTTTATCAGTAGTATTGCGTATGTAGGAATCTGGTTTTCATTTTGATGTCCATGCCTAATTCACACATATTCTGGAAGTGTCCACATCTATATTTTATGTCTAGTTTTTTGTTTTGTTATGGCTTTTATTTTTTTTTTTTTTTTAGAAATAATTTTCAGGTCAAAAGTGTTCAGTATTCAGATCTTCAGACAATTGAAGCATGGAAGAACTTTTGAACATCACTAAAGTTTTCACTTATAATTACATTATTTTCAAATTCTAGCCTACTGTAAGTTGGTTATTTATCCTTTTTTTTAATACAAATATTTCTTTCCCATTACACGTTAGGTGACATGACAGGACCTTTATCCTGAAAGAAAACGTCTGATTCTGAGTCTGAAATTGTACGTTCCTGTTACAAAAGCTAGGAAAGTTCCTAGCAAGCTGTCACACTGCAACTGATAGTAATCGTGTCTTTGCCAAATTATGTATCAGCACCCTGTAACAGAAAACCCTTACAAAGACTGCTGTGGCACAGCACGAGCAAAAAGGAAGGTGAAATCTGTGACCTACTGCCTGCAGACAAAAACCTCATCAAGTGAGATCATCAGGATTTTAGTCACTCAGTCACTATGTTTTGACCAGTTACAGAGAAAAAATAGTCAAATACAGAAAAACAAAGCACGCAGGTAATGCAATGACATCCATGCATGCTTTCCTTCAGCATTTAACATGATCACAGTGTGCATGTTGGCAGAGATGCCCCATTACAGGTTTAGGGTATGAACATGAACATGGAGGTTATTACACAAGTTAGAAAAAAGTTCTTGTCAGCTGCAGGTGATGAATATTATATTCTTTTGTTTTCTTGCCTTTGTTGCAGTTTTTTGTTTGTTATTCAAACAAGCCAGTCCTGGGAGTTCAGGTCACCTGAAACTCCTTTTTACAGGGAAAAACTATGTTTCTCAACCTACTTTGTAAGGGAGGTATGTCAACAGAGGAGTACACAAGTGAAGCAGAGAATCAAAGAATCGTGATTACAGTTGATACACATTTGCAAATGACAAAATGCAGGTGTAATGTAGGATGCAGAAGGTTATAAAAACAAGTAACTTGATAAAAACCTTGTAAAAATACATAACCTAATGCCAAGTAATAGCAGTTTGTGATTGTGCCCATTAAATTTCCTAAGTAATTACTTTCCGTTCACAAGGTATTCTACACATCAGCATGGCATTTAACTAGTAATAACCACTACATACATGTGGATAATACATGAAACCAAAAAGCTCGTGCTTTTCTCAGAATTTCACATGCCTAGCAAAACCTTGGTACAGACCCCATAAGCTGCAGACAGGTAAACAGGGCAGCTCGTTTTGCACATGTATTTCGTATTGGTGTTTGTATCAGTATCTTTTTTTTGACAAAACTCCATTTATTTATACCAAAGAGTAAAACATAACCATGTTAAGGCATAAGAATCTGATTCAAAGCACAGTAGATACAACAAGCTCCAACAGACTTTGATTTAAACTGAGCAGCTAATGAAGTGTCTGTATGCCCACCACTGAAATAATAGTGGAATTCAGACATTCTATTTTGATTTACAAGGAATTAAAAGGACAGAGGGCACCTGACATACCATATAACACAGGAAGATGTATAACACAAAAATAAATGTATTTCACTTTTAGAATAGTATTTCAAAACCAGTTGTATCTGCTGAGACCTAAGTTCAGGATTCAACAGAAATAGTAACAAGCTCACAGCAACTGTTAAAATAACAATGCAACAACCCAATTAATATAAGTCATCCAGAAAGATAATTCAAACACTTTGATCTAAACTCCCCCCACACTGACACGTGTTTACATCCACAGATTATCACTGTACTATTACACAGCGGTACTACTATATTACAACACCTTTCAGCTATTGATTATCTGGGGTTAAGGAAGGTTTGTATTTTTAATATAGTATCAAACTCAGCAAGTTGTGCTGTTCTTTTCTGAAAAACATCCTAAACTGTGGAAATTGTCCACTGGACACTAGTGCAAGACCTTTGCAAAGCAATTTATCCTCTGGTAGTTAGTTTCATTACTCTCATCTACTTTACTTTAGTAAACTGTCTCCATAACAAGCAAGGTCTTTGGACCCCACAACAGCCTAAAAGGGTTTAAGTATAGGCTAATCTTATAATCTAATTATTCGATAAATCTATTGTGCCACTTTCTAGTTACAATTATTTGGTGCCTAAAATAGAAGTCTGTCATAATTAAATAACTAAACACCTAAAAATCCTGGAGGTTTATAGAACAGCTGAATTTTAGATGGCTGAAAAGACACTTCATGCACAAATGCAAGACTGAATTAAGAGCAGCTATGTTTTTCTAATTACTGACTCGTTCACAGTACACAGAATTGCCTGAACTGGCCAGTGTCTTACTAGCTCTCTGGACAATTAGGAAAGGCTGCATTAGCAAGAACTCGAGCAGTCTCTGTCTCACTTCTCTCTGGAGGACCGGGGAAATGATGAGCTCCATCACCTGGCCAGCAGTAGCAGCAGCCACAAAGTCACCTCAGGGACTTGGACAAAGAGATTCATCTGCAGCCTTGGCAGCGACTAAAGTATGCCTTACTAACAGACAGTCACACGACCACACACTGGCACAAAGTCCTTTCATTAAGAGCTGTTGTCTAAGTGACCTGTCACAGTGTTTCATAAAGCAGCATTAATACTGTGGGCCAAAATGAGATTGATCTTTGAGCTTCGTGGTCTCCTGTTGACAACAGTGCATTATAAAACCAATACTAAATACTTTATAAACAGGTCTCCCTCCAGTGTATTAGAGGAACAGTGCATATTTCATGCCCTATAGTTAGGTAGCCACATATCCATCAGACAATTAAATAATTTATAAGATACTCAGAAGTGCAATAAGACTCGATAAACTTTTAAATACTTACAAGCTACTATTCTGTTTGAAAACATTAAAAAAAAAAAAGAAAAAAGATACCAAGATACCTGCTCACCTGCTGAGTACAGAGCACCAGTAATATTCAAATTTAATAACATCTTTTCACCTGAAATATCCTCATTGCACAGAAACAAATCCCACTCTCCACTCAGTTAAAAAAAAGGCCACTTACTAATTTTAAAAATCTTTCATAAATTTCCTAAAATATTACTTTCATTACTCTCTATTTCAGTTTCCTCTGCTTGGCATCAGACTCCTTTTTTGTCCTTTTGTACACTCTGGCCAACATGGCTGCAAGGACCTTCTCCTTTGCAATGCCTGCCATCTGGAACCACCCTGCTGCATTTCTCTCCCTCATTCTCCATCTATTTTCAGCCTTCATCTGGAAACAATATGTCTCTGTTCTCATGTCCATGTCTCTTAACTTCTAGTAAAAAGGAAAAAAAACTTTTTAATTTTATTAACTCTGCACAGTGTTTTGGAGATAAAGTTTGTGTGATAGATACTATACAAAGACAATTCTTTATTAAATCCAAGATTGCAGCGACAGGGCTTACAATAAAAAGCAATCTAAAAATACTTCCTATTCTATTAAATTTAATATACAAGACAATAGTTTGAGTGAATTTTTTTAACAAGTGACTTAAAGATAAAACGAAAAAATATTCTTAATATTAGTAATTCATTCATACTTTCAGGGAAAAAATTATGAGTTGGCCTGCTTTTCCAAAATTGTGGAAAACATGCAGTTC
Source organism: Falco naumanni (assembly GCF_017639655.2). Classification (NCBI taxonomy): domain Eukaryota; kingdom Metazoa; phylum Chordata; class Aves; order Falconiformes; family Falconidae; genus Falco; species Falco naumanni. The sequence goes on along the minus strand of NC_054080.1, from coordinate 50,694,988 downwards.
TTAAAGACAAATACATCTGAGAACATTCAGCACATTTGGAAGAAATGTACTTCTCTTTTCTGCCCCATAGAAAACATGTTCTCTGTGTTGCTGCCATAGGAGATGATAAACACTGAATGCACATTTCTATGATACTAGCATACTGGTTATGCCAGCAATATAGGAGATATAAACAGGTTGAGCTCCTATAGTATTAAAGCTTCATGGGGTAAACAAGCATGTTACTTCCTTGGTTCATCTTCAGAACACCAAAACGCTGTTCATGAAGAGTCTGAAATTTTGATGTATGTTACTGTCTGAATCTCTCTTAAAACGAAACTCATAAGCAGAATTTTGCATTATCTAAGCCCTTCTGAGCTGGATGCCTGTAAATTTGTTCTAACTCACTTTAAAAATTGAAATTTCTCTCACTGGGAGTAGTTCCCAAACCACCACAGGCGTGGACCTTTGTATAGTGTTGCGGATGCCATGGTTTCACAGACAAGCCACATTAATACAGGATAGCAAGCATCTGGAACCCACAGCTGAGTGTGCTCCAGCCCCAAAGCACCCACAAGTCTATGCCAATTCAAACCCCTATTCCCAACCCACAAATGAACCACACTGGTTTTCTTGAGAAGCCAGACCTGAAATTGAAGCTTTCGGGTTTTCTCCATTCACACAACTGAAGAGAGAATGTGCGTGTTGGGGGGAAAGGGACAAATATGCTTTAAAGGAAAAATCACAATGGACAACCCCTGCCTCGGCTTTCACATATGGCCTCCTTGGGATGAGCTAGCCCACAGGGACCTTAAAAGTGCCATTTAAAGACTAAAATGGATGTTGTTTTTACAGTAATTGCAACAGACTCCCAAGGCTGGCACCAAAGAAGCATCTACAAGTCTATCTGCTATGGGAAGATTTGAGTGGTGGGGTTGAGGTGGGGGTGTGCTGTGTTCAAGGGTGGGAGAAAAGGGGAGTGGAAGGTGTTCCAGGTAACAGTGCTGCTTAAGCACTCACAGGTAGGACACTCCTCTGCCCTTTGACCTGCATCTAAAAGGCACAAAAACAGTTTTAACCACCAGTTTGCAAGAAAGCCCCGGGGGGGTACACCTTCAATAGCGTTAGTAACTTTATTACATGTACAATAGAGAAGAATTAACATGTCCTCCCCCTTACTAAAATACCTTGCATCCTCTGCAGCACCACTCTTAGACCTGTCTGAAGCCAGGTAAGGAAAGCAGATACTTCCAAGCTACTTCAGCCTGAATTTTTTAAGATCTCCCACTCTGTACTAATGGGTTCTAAAACAGAAAGCTATGCCTGTTATTCCTTTTTATCCCTAGGATGTGAATGTTTCAGCGTTTTACTTGTACTGTATAACAAACAGAAGCTTCACTTACTAGACATCAACATTTTACCACCTGAGATTAAGTTACTTTTCTTACTACTTTTAATCTGAAAACTGGGCTTGTAAATTCCTGTGGGGTACATAAATGTCCCTTCAAAAACTGCCAATATTGCAAGAGAGCTTCTTCTTTTTTATGCCAAATACATCTTGGAAACATAGGTAAGGTTCAACCACAGCAAGGAGTGGCAGTCCCTAAAAAAGATGGTTAATTGGAAAGGACACATCAACAGATTTCTTCCAGTGTTGGCTGTTGGGAGGTGCAGAAGGCTCTCTGTCAAACAGATTTCATCCTCATTCATGCACATGCTCTGAAGGAGGAAGAAGACGCAGGGTAGGGAAATGTGAAGTATGGCTGAACATCGATGACCCCCACTGAGCTCCCTCAGGATGCCATCAGTTAGACCCCTTCTCCTTCCCTTTCGCAACATCGGTCTCATGGTTTCTGTGTCCATTGAGATTAGCAAAACAGAGCAGCAAAACCAGTAACCCACTACAAGTATCAGTTTAGGTTGATTCAGCTGGTTGTATATGCTTAAAGACAGAACTACGGAGAGCCATTGCAGCACAGCATAATTCCAGTACGGTCAACTATCAATTCTCCTTCATTCAATGCACTTCCAAGATACCTGTGAATATGTTAGAAGTCAATCGTGAGATAAAACTAGTTCCACTTCAGCAAAAGAAAGGGTTTGTTGGGTTTTTTTAGGTGGGAAATAATCTGGGAGAATGTCAGTGGTCTATGCCCCTGTTGTCCAAAGCTTCTACACAAAAGGCTTTAAGATTTTGTTTGCTGATGAGCTATCGAGTAAGCATTTCTTAAAAGGTGACACACAGCTCAACAAGTTTAAAGTAGCACAAAAGTATTCCACTCAGATGTAAAAACAGCAAGCAAAAACAAAACCTAGTGAGTACCTATAAAGATTTTTAACCTCCTGAAAATGTAATACTCTCCCATAACTTTGAAGGTGTCTTAGAAGCAAAAAAAATAGCACTTTAAGTAAAACTGTCAGAAAGGGAGTTATGTCCTGGTTTGCCTAAAAGATGAAATCTATCTTAGGGGCACATTTGGATGGAGAGAGAAATTCTGACTTAAAAATAAAATTTTAAAAAAGCCTTTTTTTTGCTTTTGCTAGAAGAAACATCCTCTAGGATTGAGCCTTCCAATGAAGAAAAATCTCAGCAAGTTTTAAATCTAAGAGATTAAAAGAGCAAAGCAATGTAGAAATTTTAACAATGAAAACCTTTCCTATGATTCTTACTCCTTCCTCACATCCAAGATTAATACAGAAAGAATTGAGAAAAAATAAAAACCTGCCAAGCCAAGAAAATCAGGGCACAAGCAGGTGTATTTGCTTTGCGGGTCACTTTTCAAAAGGAATACAGGATAGGCATCAAAGTAAACACATGGAAGACTATATAGTGTCATACACTTGACTTAACAGAAGAGCTAACTGTACCAAGGTAATTGAGGTGAAAAGAACACCTAGAAAGCATCAAGGAAAACATCAGATGTTTCCTGTCAAATAATGCAGAGTTCTTAAGAAAAAATTAATCTTTTTAAAAGTTGCTTAAGAAATGAACCTTGAACTCTCAGCTTCTACATTGTTGTGAATGCTCCTGCAATCACACTATAAAAGCCATCCCATCCCTATACAGGAAATGGGAATAAATTTCTGCACTTTTCTCAATGCATGACTTACCATTATGCTTTACACTGGAATTTTTGTAGGTGAATGTACTTACATTTATTTTTTGTTCATGAGTTTTCCTAATGCATTCATGATTTCAGAGAGAGTAATTAAAATCCCTAGTTACTCATTTAGAAATGTGATGCTTCCCATCCTTTCTCTCTTTTGAATCCTGTCATGACAATTTTACTTATTGTTATGAAGAGATCACATTCGCAAAAATGAAAAAAACAATCTTTCAGTATCCTAACATGTTGAGCTTTTGAAGTTTATTCCTGATTTTTGATAAACAAGAAATTACCATTGCTTATCTGGCAAGTTGGGATCCCATACTTGTGTACACATGCACAGCATCTGATTTTCACAAGGTATGAAGCAACAGATGCTTTCTTTTTGAGATCAGAACCAAACCCACAAAATAAATCTAAGAAGCTGAGATATTTTGGATTTTAATTTATAGAAAATTTATCTCAGGATTATTTATGCAGGCACTGAGAGATCGCTTCATTGCTGTTAGCTGCATCTTATTTGTATTAAAACAAAGTCTAAGAGACTTAAAACCAAGCTCAGCCCATCTCCCTCCTCCAGCTGTGCTGGGTGCTGTACAAACAAAAGGAAGAGAGAGTTCCTGTCTAGAAAGGTTTATAGCCCGAATAATCAAGAGAGACAACAGATAGAAGGAAGAAAGTATCTCATTTTGATTTTTAATGTTGGGAAACTGATACATAGAGCTGGAATTTTAAAGCGTACTTCACACCCACAGCTCATGCCAGATTTTCCAAGAGCCAAGAATAGCAAGTATCAGACTACAAATTTAAAAGAGAGTTACTGGCATGATGCTTCACCAGAGCTTTAAAATGAACTAAATGTAGGGTTTGTAGTTAAGCTGCAAATGAAACAATACTATTGAAAAAATACTGTGAAATTTTTACACAATATTGTAAACATACTGTTGGTTTCTCCCTGCCTCCCTCCCTCCCCACCAAACATACACACATTTTTCTATCACCTCAGATACTAATTTCACTCAGTGTCTCTTACGACTCACTAAATTCAAGACATGCACTTTCTATCACAACACAGAGACAGCAATTAGAAGCACACTGAAACTGCTGTCAGGTTGTCTTCCTAATCCTTAACGTGACTTGATCACTGCAGGTCAAGTGCATGATTTGATACTGACGCCTTGGAGGACAAAGTCAATGGCTCTACAGTTTTGTTGCTGGTTTTTTGACACAGGAGCATCAAGATTCACTAACCCTGTGAAACATCTAAGACTAGGAAATAAAAAAAAAAAAACAAACCAGGTGGAGGAAAAGCTTATATATAATACCAGGAACTGAAAGTAACAGTACATTCATATAGCTGCCCACTTCTAAAAACAATTTTAGAGTACATTTCATTAGAATCTGAAATGCATGTTTCTAGTGAATTTCAATATACATTTGATTTACAAATTCCAGTAAAAATGTGCCACAGCTGGCAGAATAAATGACTATAATAAATCATTATTAAACAACTCTAAATCTTTAGAATGGCATAATGTCTAATAAAAAAATATGCCTGCAAAAGTAAGTATTTGTGGAGAAACATTCTTCATATAGTGAAAAACAAATTACAAAACTTACCATCCTGGTAGTACAGGATAATTCAATGAGTAAATGCTGGAATAAAATTCACATAAATAGTGCTTAATCTACTGCGATTTCATGTTAACAACTGCATCTGAACAAATTGCATGGTAAAGGGTGATGGTTAAAGTACTATATTTCAGGGCTTTTTTATGTTAAACATTCACATTTCTGGTAGAAGACTCTGGCTTTTGCAATGCATCATCAGAGCAGAACATTTACTTTCCAAATACCATGCAAACACTGCTAACTGTACCTCTACCTCTGGATTTTAGAAACATTTTCTATGGTTCAGGACTTTTTTTAAAAAAAGAAAACACCAAACAAAAAACCTACCCCAAAAACCCCCCACCAAAACACAGTACCAAAAAGCCCCAAATCCTTCCCTTTTAACCTGTGTTCCCTCTGATGTGCAGCAGATGGACATTTACAGTAATCCATTACTGCAGAAATCAACTGAAGAGCTATTTGCTTGTTCCAAAACTTCCCATGCCTTATTTAGCTCTTACAAGACTTCATTTGTCAAAGTGCAGACACAGTGCTGATGTCGCATCCAGTGGCGCATTTCCACAGTCAAGATGAGCTGCAGCACCGCGACAGGCCCAGAAGTACCTTGCTGCTGAGTGTGATTGCTTCCACGGCCTCTTGGGATGGGTAAATTATTAACTGACACTTTCACAACTGAAGAACTGTCTAAGATAAACCCATTAAAACTGTTAGCCTACAGAACACTTCACACCCCTGGTTTGTTAAATCTTTGTCAAAGTCATCATTTGGCCAAGCTCTTCAAATATGTATGTATCTATATAAAAACTATTCATAAAACTTTCAATTATGAAAGTTTCCTCTACCTTTCCTTGTCTTATTTTCTTTGGCTGAATAAAGTAAATCTTGCGGTTAAAGGAAGGCTGCTAAAGGACTGAACTATGAAACAGGAATGACAAAAGCTTATCAAAGACAGAAATATACTAAGCACTGTGATTCACCTGATTAACTGAACTTATAAAATTCACTACAATGACACAGTAAGTAGGTAATGCAGGAAGACTGTACCACAGCCAACAAGTCAGTACAAACTGGAAACAGCAACACAATGTCAGGTGGTGATGGTTGCTGGAAAATTTACCAGCTCAGACATAAAAATCTATCAACTCAAAAAAAGAAAGATAAAAATATTCTCCATGCATATTTTAAATAGTTTCTCAGATGAGGCAACAAGCAGATTTTTTCAAAGCCAAAAAAAAGTCTGTTGATACTCCACACACTTTTCTCTTATCTTTCTGAATGCTGAAGAGAATCATGATATTAAGAGCTGAATCAGCTGACTCTTACGAACAGACAGACTATTACAGTTACTTCACTGTTACTTGTAGTCTAGCCCAGATTTTACTTCAATCCAAGGAAGTAGACAAAGAAGCAACATTTTGTGTGCTGATGTATAATATTACTAACATAAAATTTAGTTACCCTCAATACCACCTAAATACCCTATTGCCCTACTACGTGGGGGGAAAAAAAAGAATTGATGAATCATATAGGAAGCAAAACTGTTTAACTAGCAAATTTCTGCTTCATTCACAGACAAAGTTGCCATGGGCACTCCCTCTTACACGAGCACGAAAGAAAAGCCACACTATAACTCCAAATCCAACCACACTTGCCATAACATGATCGTGAAACTGCACGCAATTAAAATCGTTTGTAGAAAGTAAGAACACGCCTGAACATTATGGGTATGCTTGGAAGCAACAGAAAAATTTTTCAGTGAGGTACCTTTTCTAGTGGATTAAGAAACCAAGAAATAAACAGTGCCACACAATCCAGACCAATTTAATAGCATATCATACAACCTCTTCACAGATAGAAATATATAGTCTCTCTAACAGGGGTTCATTTTTGGGGAGCCTGATTTAATGCTCATAGGTACTGATTTGCTGTTCCAGTTGACTTCTGCCACAGCTGTGAATGGTTAGAGTAATCAGAGCCTGACAGATCCTAAATCAGGAAACCAAATTTACAAGTCACTTTTGAGGATGTGACTTTAAACTGTGTATAAAGTGGGAATTATGCTTCAGCTACCTAATAGGGATACAGCAAAGATTTACATTAAAAAATGACTTACATGCAAATTACTTGTGCAAGTGACAAATATTATTTTAAGAATATTGAGAATGAGTGTTTTACCCTACAGGAAGCACAGCTGGTTTATCACACCAAATTAACAGAAATATTCAACGGCATTACTCCAGCATCTGCCTAACTAACGCGTGTGTGTGTCTGTGTGTGTGTATATACGTATCTAAGTGTGTGTGTACACATGTATCCACATAGCATCACTGGCTGTTACACACACACATACACACAGAGGCACACACACACACAGAGTCCCTCCTGTTAAAATCTCTCTTTTCCAGCCAAAAGGGAGTGCCTTTTTTTATTAGCTGGAATTCACCCTGAAGCTCAGAAGGAATTTTGAGGGGGCAGGACAACAGTTTGTACTCTCCGTTTTATCCACACTGTTCTGTATTCTTTCTGATAATTTGAGATAGGTAACTAAATTACAGGCTTACAGGTATTCCGATGAGCATAAAAACCACAGAAGTGCAGTCTAAGTATGTCATTGTACCCACAGATACATTCCTAATGCCCATACACATACAAATAGTGCAATACATGCCTCATTTCAGCATAAAAGAATCTGATCCTGATCTCCTCCATGCACCTCATGCCCTAAAAGCATTCATCTGCTTCTCTATCTGCTTTTCTGCTTTCTAGTTTGTACTCAGCTGCATAATCCAGTCCCAAGACTATTTCATTCAAAACTTTTTAACTGTGCTGCCTGTGTGGGTCCCTACTGCCATAAAATGTTCATGACACCCACTCCTACGTCACTATCCTCTAAAAGTTTCTCTGTCTGCAGTAGCAGCACTCAAGAGATGCTGTTCTACTAACCCATGGACCAAAACATACAATGCATTTTACACGTGAATTCCTAATTGCTGACTTTCACCAACTGTGAGTGTCACATCAAGATTTATTGTATGACTTATATTGCCACATGAAACATAAAGGAGCAAATACTAACCAATGTCTTCAAACCTTCTGCAACAAAGTATTCTCCTTCATTCCGAATTCAGCTGGCACACCCCTTTGTGCAGTACATACCACACACGTGACCACACATTATAACAAAGTGGCAGCATAATGACTCAACTGCCTGTCCACGAAAGCACGAACATCACAATTAGCCTTTTGGGGGAAACTCCCAAACGTCAGTACTTCAGGGTGACAAGTCTCAGCAGGAAAGACCCTGAAAAAGTTACTTCCTCAGAAAAGTGATGGTCCAGTTATAAGAAGGGACTGTGTGCACTGCTGTAAAGTCTACTCCAACTTTGAAATGTTCTGGTTTTAACTTCTAAGGGTTTATTTCTATGTGCAATGAAGTAGCACAACTGGCATCATAAGGGCCCAGGACATAAGGAGATAAAAGCCACTTTTAAAAGAGAGAAAAAGAGAAACAGTCAGAAAAGGCCGTGTCCCTTATCAGAGCAGCTGGCATGGAAGAAGTGGCCAGAATTTATGCACACAAAGCATTCTGGCTTCTCAAGGGGTCCAAATGGACTGTCCTAACATGGCAAGCATCAGAGGCTTACAAAGGTAAGCCAGAGCCCAAGTTTGCAGGAAGAAGCTATGCAAGCAAAGTGGAAGTCACTAACATAAGAGAACACATTTACTTGAATGAAAATACACATCTAGCTGCAGAAGACAAGATGGAATCTTTATTTCCATCTTCATGCATACAAACTGTATAATTACTGACAGTTGCATGGATGTCAGAAAGCCGGATTCCAGAGAAGGTTGCTCTGAACATGCAGGATTGCAAATACACCATTGAACAAAGCACCTGGAAGAGCAATCATGGTAACTTACAGATATGAAACAGAAGCATGGGAGGCAAAGCTGGTTTACTATAAGTAAAATTAACATGTTGAGAAAAAATGCTATGTACTATCACAGCAACCACAGAGCTGGGTGCACAAGAAATGGAGAAGTAACTTCCTGCTAGATTTGTATTTGTTGTATACACCATACCTTAAACTCTTCTACTATGAAAATGCAAAAGTCTCCTTTGGAAGACCTGTGGCTAAGAATGACAAGAAAAAGCAACAAAACCCTAATATGGAACGATTTTTTTAGTATTTATTTGAGTTACAGAGTATGTGATTGGCATTAAAATATGGCTCAATGTTGCTCCCTAATAAAAGTTAAAACTCACTCTTTTCCCACCCACACAAAGTAATTTTGTTTAGAGACCTTCATTTCTTTTGGCCTTAGCCCATATGAGGGGTGTGTGATGCAGTCGGTGCCAGTAATTGCTTCCATACAATACAAATGTTTGAAAACATTTTGCATACTTGTTATGATTATGTATGACATTTATATTGTATTAAAAACTCCAATGGGCTTGCAGATTTTATTTTTGCCTATAGAAAACAAAGACACAGCACAGAATGTTCCTCTAATATATCTAAGAGAACTAAGTCAATTTTATTTTCACTTAATACCCTATGAACTCTTAGCCTCTCAACATTTGTTTTTTCCATTGAAAACAAAAGTACACGCATTGATGGTAAAGCTATGGGAGTTATGTACACAAGTTTGCAAATACATTCACAGAGCACATGAAACTAGACTGTTACACAAATAGCTGTGCTTTTGCAATTATTATACATATGTTAACTGCTGGCAGAAATAATGATCCCTATTCTGAAAAAAATCTGCAAAATCCTTATCCCCACAGATATGCAGAGCTATTTCAATCCTTTAATTTTACAGGTGCAAGACTATTTCAGACATAGTTTTCTAGAATTAAGGCTTTTGTGAGGGAATTTTAACACATTAGAACATTTTCTTCTATAGGTGTAATGCTATACATGTCTCAAACCACTAATCGAATCCTCCACATATCTAATTATATATTACTTTACTTAAAACATACTTCTGGGTTTTTTTTATCACAGGGAGTTTTAATCTATGACCTTAGCAAAAACCTATATACTGAGTAGTCTATTGTCTAAATAATGAAGTCTCAGATTTCCTTCAATTGAAATAACAGGAAATCAAATTAAGTACATACATCATACAGCAGGTTTTTCATGAGATTTCAAAACTTTTTTTGTAGTCCAGATTTAATTAACTAAGTTGGCAATGCTCCATTTACCTACAGATTCAGCTTCTTCACCCTGCACCCTCTACCACATGGTTGCCATTCCCTCCTCCTTTCCTGTCTGCCTCGGAGATGCCATCATGGCTGCCTCAAAGGCCAGTTGCAGGGGATACACTGAAAAAAACTCCCTGTCTAAAGTGACACTGATCTGGCATCACACATAAAGCACAGCCACCTGGACTATAGTTAAGTTATCAGTTTTCTAGCAGGGCTATCCCCAAGTGGTTGACAGTCACAACAAAACCAGCCCACCTTCTTGTTCAAGATACTCAACAATACCAAATACATGAAGACGATGTTTGTCAAGCCTGCAATATTTAAGTGCTTACCAAGAGAGAGATGATGAAGAGTAGCCATGGAAAACCCTTATGAACCTTTCATGTTGTTCCAACACACTAAGAAAAGCGAATTTTCCACTACTTTTCCAGGTGAGACTACGAAAAGAGATGCCAGAAAGGTCATGGAAGTAATTTTTTCCTACAGCTGTGGGACAATCACAGATACAGATCTATAGCAACAAAGGAGTCAGTTTTAAGGAAAGAATCTCAGATTCTCCATTCCCTGATCTTCCCTCTCTCCCCATCCCATTCCACTCTTCTCTCACTGTTCCCTACTCACTCTTTTTAAGTGAGGAAGTCTCAAATCCTGACCCCTAAGCACAAAGTCCTGACTGCTCTGCTCTGGTTTATCAGTGCTAGTACTTAGGCATAACCTGCTGCTTGCTCTCATGAAAACAGCTGACATGGGTCCTTGCAAATCACTACTCTGTTACCATCCCCGTGACCTCTGCTCCCCCAGCCTCTTCCAAATAATTATTATTTCTGCCAGCCATACGTACCAACTTAACCCCAAATCGGTCACAGCCACACGTTTTGTCCCTCTTTCAACTTCCAGAACTTTTTCAACCACTGTTGAAACACTGATGAGAACATCTGCTTTTGCCATGAAACATCGTCTCTGTTCAGATTCTTCAGTTTCTTAAATTTGGACTAACACACAAGAGGCAACTCTGAATTTATAGAGGTCCACTCACTCCTACTCCAATTCTGTAAACATTCATGCTCTGCTCCACCACTTGCAGATTTATTACAGCTAAGTCATACACTCTTCTATCACTATGAGGCTTCATTTCAACTATTACAAAAAATTACTTTGGCCTTAAAAACCACCTCTCTGTGAAGGCTAAGGACTTTCTCATATACATGTGAAGTAGAGTTATTAAAACACATTCCAAAATTAAATTACCATAAAGAAATTCCACTTACGTTAAACTGAATAAAAACTATCACATTGCTTACATTTCAAAGGACTGTCACTTTTTATAGCAAGGCTTTGCTGAGCTTATAGCTGGGCCATTCCACTCAATGGGATTCAACCATGCTAATTCTCTGGGAACACACGTATTATCGCCTAACAGATGGTTGTGAAATGTGGCTTTCCAAAGGAATTATCACTTCCCTTTCTTCTTTGCTCTAGACAGAGTCAGAAGAAAAAAAAAAAATATTGTGGATTCCCAGTGGAGGAGATGAGTCCTTGACTCCCACTCTTAACAGCAGCTGCTCCCAGTAAGGAGTCTAAAGAACCTATTTATCCTACTAACATTCACTTTTTACCAGAAGTAAGTATATGTATTTCAAAAGAAATTCACACCCTTAACAGTTTCAAATACCACCTTTAAGTGTTTCAGATTCTGATTGGCGTGAGCCATCTCCTGGGTTGCAGAGAAGGAAAGTGTTTTTTATACAGGTGCTAGCTTATTGTGCGTAACCTTCAAGCTAGTAGCAAACCTCTATTTGAAACGTATTCCTACTGAACACCGTGTGTCAGCAGATGATGGAGCAGAACAGAGCACTCCTGACAAGTACTGAAAGTGAACGTATGAACACCACCACCTGTTAGCACCTGATCCACGTGTCCAGTACTAAACCTAAGTGACTACTACGGCTGCCAAAGGCAAGTGATGGTTTTGGTGGTTTTCTTCACATTGAATTGGTAAAGCTGATGTTAATTACAGCTGAAGTTCTAAGGTTCCAGTCACACACACACACACATATCTATATATCTACAAAAATGATTGTTTCTACCGTCTAGTAAGTAATTTCCTTATACGACCGGTAACAGTGTTTAAACCATCATTAGTTGTCTACAGAACTTCAAAGACTTTTATCTCAGGGGAAAAAAACTAAGAAACTAAGCACAAGCTAATGGAAAACACAGAAGAGATATTCATAGTTGAAGGGGCCCAGATTTTCAGTTTAACATATTTAATGACTGCTGAGCAACAAAATCTCAGCAAACCAAAATGAGAATACACCCTGAAGAATCCTAATTCCTTGGCTCAATAGGGGATGTTTTTAACTAATTCCTTACTGTGTCCTATTACAGTTAGGTATTAGAAAGAGAGGTAAACAATTTTACATTTCACCCTCTGTGGCAAATTTCTTGGCTTTAATGTTTTCTATCATAACTTTAATGTTCTTTTAATGTAGAGTTTTTTCTTGAGCAATATATCATATTTAACTCTGTAACAATCAATCAATATTCCTTTTAATTGAGGTTAATTTCTTTCAACTTTTCATAAACTTCCCCTTGCAGCACTGAGGGTTCTTGCACCTGCTGAAAAGCTTAAGTTTATTTCACAAGCCAGAGGTGTCTTCTTCTCTCACTCGTAGACAGGACCATCCCCAGGTTTCATAAGACACTGTAAAAACATGGTCTAAATTAGCTCGCAGCTTTCAAGGCATGTCTGACACCACAGCAAACAGGAGAAGGGAGAACAAGGGAAGAGCATGGTGAAAAAAGACATAGCATAAGATCCCTTACATTTATGTTATAACTGTATTTAATATTACCACTTTGGGGTAGAACCTCTAAAGTACAGATGAAGTAAAAGTACAACTGTGTCTTTTCATATATGCACACTCACAAACATAAACATATTACAAAAATTGTAGCTGATTTCCCCAAAACAGGGGGAAATTGAGATAAGGATGCCCCTCTTGCTCAGCACTTTCCAGTACAATTTAACAGATCGCCTGGTGTTATAGCAGTACCAGTCGACACTGTCAAATAAAGAATAACTACTTGGTTGCTCCAATGGCCAGTCACTAACCCCCACTAACACTCTCTACACACACATTTTCAGAACATCTTGACTACTAGTAGCAATATTAAGGATTGGAAGGAAACCAAAGTGCTGGGAATAGAAAATGTGAAAAGATGTGGAAAAATGCCAATACAAAGAATTCTTCAATAGTTCATTAGATGTTTGCTCCCAGCCTAGACAGCTAAACCCCTGGATTCTCTAAAGCAGGCTTCAAGGCAGCATATGAAAAACAGACGTTCATACTGATGTTCTTCTGATGTTTGTTGTAATACAGTAGTGCCTAAATCAAGCATTCTAAATCAAAGATGTGAGCAGTACAGTGTTAGTCACTGCATGAACACTAAGTGTTTGCAACACCCTCACAACTTAGGACCAGATGGAAGACAACAGGGATAGAGGGGAAGGGAAGTGCAGGGAGGGCAAAGGGTAAGTGGAAGACAGGAATTGGAAAGTAACAATTAGGGGAAGATAAACTTTAACTAGATGATCTTGAAGGTTCCTTCCAACCCAAACCAAGAGAAGGCAGCACAGAGAAAAAGAAGGGTAACAGTAACTTGCAGAATACCCCAGTCAGTACTGTGTCCCATCCTGTTTAACACTTTCAATAATCATCTGGATGATGGGAGAGAGAGTACCCTCAGCAAGTTTGCAGATGACACAAAACTGGAAGGAGCAGCTGATACGCCAGAGGGTTATGCTTCCATCCAGCACAAACTGAAGAGGCTGGAGACATGGGCTGACAGGAGCCCCATGAACCCACAAGGGAAGTACTAAGTCCTGTACTTGTGGGAGGAACAACCACATGCAAGTGTGGCTGGGGAAGAACAAGCTGGGACACAGCTTTGCAGAAAACGATCCATGGGGTCCTGGTGGACAACAGCTTGACCCTCAGCCAGCAACATGCCCTTGTGGCAAAGAAGAGTAACGGTATCCTGGGCTGCATGAGATAAAACATTGCCAGCAAGACAAGGGAGGTGATCCTTCCCCTCTGCTCAGCACTGCTGAGGCCACACCTGCAGTCCTGTGGCCATGTCTGGGCTCCCCAGTATGATAAAGAAATGGACATACTGGAGCAAGAAAGGCTGAAAGAACTGGGACTGTTCAGCCTGGAGCAGAGAAGGCTCAGGAGGTTCTCAATCGATGTGTATCTGATGGGAAGGTGTAAAGAAGACTCTTTTCATTGGCACCTTGTGACAGTAGAAGAGGCAATGGGCACAAACTGAAACACAGGAGGTCTCTCTGAACATCACATTTTCACTGTAAAGGTGACCTAGCACTGACACAGGTCCCCCATGGAGATTGTGGAGTGCCCATCCTTGGAGAAATTCAAAATCCATCTGGACATGGTCCTGGGCAACTGTCTCTAGGTGACCCTGCCTGAGCACAGGGGGTTGGACCAGATGACCACCAAAGGTTTCTTCCAACTTCAGTCTGTAATTTTGTAATTCTGCAAAGAGGAGAGGAGGAAAAGAGAGGAGGAGGAGAGAGAAGAAGGAGCAGAGGGAAGGGTGAAAGAGGAGGCAGGAATGGAGGAAAGGGAAGGAAGAAAGGAAAGAGGCCAGGAAAGGAGGGATGACAAAGAATGAGGGAGTAATGTAATGAAAGCGAAGCTACCTGCAAAATCATCCCTAGTTATTACTTGCCAGCTTCTCTGTCATTATCAGTTGTCAATACCACTTAGTAAGCACAGCAGAGGTGAATTTTATACAAGAATTAAAAGCCTGCACAGCTGCCTTTCCTGGATATTGAAAAAAACAGTCTAAAATGACAGCCATAAACAAATTAAAATATCATGGTTGCCACCTCAGGTGCAAACAGCCCTCTGCATTCCAGTGACTTGTCTGAAAGAAACAACTGCGTGATAGAAGGCTGGCACTAGTTAACTCTTCAAAAGACTGCCAGAACGCTGCAAAGGAGCACACTTGAAGTGATCTGCCAGGCTGCCAGCCCTCCCTGAGAGGTGCCAGGCCAGGCAAGGTGCCAGAGCAGACCAGCATAGGTGACATTGTAGTGGGTGTCTATTATAGGCTGCCTGACCGGGAAGAGCAAGTGCATGAATACTTCTATACAAGAAGCCGGAAGGAGGCTCACATTCACAAGCCCTGGTCCTCATGCAAGATCCATCTCCCACGTAACTGCTGGAGGAACAAAACAGCAGCACATAAGCAATTCAGAAGGTTCCTGGAGAGCACTGACGACAACTTCCTGACCCAGCTGACAGAGAAGCCAATGCGGAATGGTGCTCTGCTGGACAAACAAGGAGAGGCTTGCCAGGGATTTGAAAATTGAAGGCAGCCTTGGCTACAGTGACCATGAGATGGTGGAGTTCAAGATGCTCATTCTAGGTGACCCTGTCTGAGGGAAGGGGATTGGGTAAGAGGACTTCCACAGGTCCCTGCCAACCTCAGCTGTTCTGTGGCTTTATGATTTCAGTTCAGTCATAGCCTGCTGCCTCTGAACACCCACACAGGTTGCTAAAGAAACCTTTTTCTGTGTACATCTGGTAAGCCCACTACATGAATGACTTGTAGATTTGAATAACATAGTTTTGGAGCAAGAAACACATTTTGTTAAAAAAAATAATACTTCAGCTGACTGTAGCTCAGAATACAGCACTTGTCAGTTTACTAGCACCAGCTGTTGATGGTTCCTCAGCACAGTGCCCTCCTCACACTTTCTCAAAGGAATATTGAACTAAATTTAATGTTAAGGCTCAGGCACTCTGAGCACCTGCTTCAGGGCACCCACTGCTATAGACAGTCATTCTGGAGGGAAAAGTGTGTGCATCCTCAACAGAGAAGCCTTGATAGCTGGCTCACAAATGTGGAACTGAAAGAAACCAGGCTTGGCTGACCCTCACTACGCTAGCTACAACATGCAAGGCTGGCTTCTTAGAGACCTTCTTAGAGACGGCCTTCTTCAAATCAAAGAAAACCATACAGTTCTGTTAGGGAAAAAGAAAAATAAAAGAAAAAGAAAAATGAGCGCCTGTGCCCTTCCAACTAGGAGATACAGCACTACAAATGTGTTCATATACAAACAGTAATTTCAATGGCATTCAGTTTCCATTGCAGTGATGTAAGAATATAGATGGCTAGAGAGGGGAGTCATGGGAATGACTTGGTAACAGATGACGGCCAACACATGGTGAAACAGAAGTCAGTGGTACCACTAATACTGCTGGGGAACAAGCTCTGGAGGCATGAGAGGACTACTTCCATTTTCATCTGTCACAGTCATTCCTCAAGAGATACCAATGTTCTGGCCCAGGACATCTGAGAGGATACAAAATGTGTCCCACAGTTGGTGCATCTTTTTTCTTTCCTGTAGCACTACACAATGAAGAAAGCCCAAAGGAACTCAAACAACCTTATACTGTGTACAGAATCGTAACTTAGAGGGTAGACAATATCACCCAGTCAAGAAGGAGCTAACAGGCAGAGCAGCCACCTTTTTGGCTGTGAATTAGGTGGAGTCTGAGGCTGTGGTCTTTGGAACGACTAACAGTGTAGTTTCTACTACTCCCTATGCATGAGAACCGCTGAAGAATATTAAAATTAGTCAAACTAATAAGAAAGACAAAGCTACTTATACATAAGTAGACAGGGAAAAGAGGGAAGAAAAATAGAGGGAATAGTAAGAGGCTCATTGTCACTAACAGCACCGCTATAGCAAGCCATTTTTAGGCCCTCCACAAACTAAACGAAAACTAGTTCAAGTGTTACTATTTGTGCAAATGCAGCTGAATTTCTACATCTGTTAACTCCATGTAAAAAAACCTCACAACCTAACATGTAACAGTACTTCAGGAAAAAAAATAATCCATAAAGTATTCAGCAAACTAGGTTTGCTTTTTGTTATTTAATGGATTTTTTTTATGTGCAGAAGGCAGTCACAAGCCAAGTCTGGCTTGCCCAAGCTGTGCTTCATGAACAGTCAAAAAAAGTAACAAATTCTTGAAGCCCCCCAAATACATACCGAGTCAACCCTGTTTTTCAATACAGATTAACAAAAGTACTTACAATGTTCTTACCTTGAGATAAAACAAATAATTATTTGCAACCACAAATGGACCATTTCTCAATTTCTGCCAAAAAGTAATTTTAAATTTCTTTTATAATCAGTACAGTTTAGCTACTTGTAACTGAATGTGTATGCCAGGGGGGGACACCACCAAACTTAAAAGCAATATGAAATCCCTCCAAAAAAATAATAATCACACCACTAAAAAGCAAACAATCAGGACAGTAAAGCTTAGGGGAACGGGAATGTTTTCTGCAGCATTAAATAAAAAGTTAAAACTGCATATCTGTGCTAGGCAAGAAAAAAATGAAAAGAACCTCTGAAGCATTATCCATCAAGCATAAGTGAATAATGAAATAACGAATATGTCTATACCCTTGGTCCTTAATCTTACAGCAAATTATAGTATTCAAATATAGTATTTTACGCATGCAGTCTGATAACACTTTCTATCTTTCTTGGAGATTTTGTGAACGACATGATATGAAACACAATGTATTTAATGAAAGGTTTCTAAGCTGATTTCCCTACAGGTTATTTTCTTTCTTTTCTCTGGAACCCATACGAAGGATATACAGCAGGGACCAGGGGCATATATAAAAATAAACTACCAAGCAGCATCAGAGCCGATACCCCATTCCTACAGGGGCAAGTGAATTATTAGATCTGTGTCATGAATTTTTTTTTTTTTAATATGCCATTGTTCCCACTTGAGCACATTAAATTTTCCATATCCACTTTTAAACCAATATTACCTTTTTTCCCCCCATGGTCATAATGTTCAAAGTATACATTAAGCCAATCCAACAGCTTAAGTCACACACCAGTTATATGTAAAGTAGGATAAACTATAACCTTTTGATTTTCCTCTCTATGAACTTATACTTCAATGCCTAAAGAAAAAGAGAAAAGAAGCAAAACAAACCAAGGTGCCTCACAGGAAAAAAAAAATAATTACTAATACTCATTTTATATTTGGTCATGAGCAAAATTTTATCTGACTTTGTATATTCATGAAGGTATATTACAACTGTGTGTATACATATATGTGTGTGTGTGTGTGTGTGTGTGTGTGTGTGTGTTATAACCATTTTAACATATACAAGCCTTTCAAATCAAAGGTGAAAGCATTTTTGGGTTTGAAGATGTGATTGCCAATTATTTTTGCACTAGTGCACATAAACAGGAAGGACAGATTCTTAGGTATGAGTTATATATTCCTGTACAAAATAATTGTATATTCTATGAAGACTGATTCTTTTTCTACAGAAATATACAACAACACAAGGGAAATCTTGTACCAGCAGCATAACTGAAGTGGCAAGACACAATATTAGAAAAACAGAGCTACTTTCATTACTGTGATGCTGTGTGTCAGAATGTCTCTCCTTAATGAACCTGTTTGCAATAAGACTCTGGGTGCAAAGAGGCTATTTAGAGAGCCTATTGTGTCTATAGTGAGTCCTTCAAATATCTTCCCACCATTAGACATGCCGCATTGACCAATTCAGTCCTGATTGCTGTTCTTTTTAGTATCAAGGGACATTCTTGCCCAGACAGACCGATGGATCAGAAACTGCACTTCATAAAATGTTTACACTGTACACACATTCACACAGTGATACAAGCAACAGAGTCCCAGATCACACAGCATGTTGAATGTGCCAGTGTCATCTCAAGGCTTATGACTTTCCAATATCTACAAAAGGATTTGGGTTAAACTTTGCTTGTGCTGCTTGCCTATCATTCTAACAAAAGCCATGCTTTTTTCACCCGTTCAGAGTGTAACCAAGCCCATGGCTCACATGGGAACATTTCAGGCAAATGTTCCCTATGTCACAAAGCCTTTTTGATCAGTTGAGACCATCTCTTAATTGCTGACAGCAGAAAAGGACCACACATGTCATGCCATCAAAGAGCAAAAAACTTTGCGGTGAATAAACAAAACAAAAACAAGTCTTCCTAAAAGATTATGAATTACTACTTTCGATGACAGCAGCAAAGAACAAGGGACTTTTCTCAACAGTAATTACAGGAATACTTTGTTATTGTGTACAGCTCTGTAAATTAGTCCCTCTGTAAGAGATTTGTGAGGATAGTTTGATGTAGTCTCAGAGTTCCTATCTATCAAGGCAGTGGTTTACTTATTAGCCACTAATTAATGTGCTTTATTCTCACCTTTCATGAACCTCATGTCAAACGGGCTATCCGCAAGAAGCCTTTCTACATTTTAACTTTGTTGTAGTCTTACTCCTTTATTCTCCTAAGAATAATTTACCTGCCACCTCCAGCTGAAGGTCCCAAACCCCGTGCACAAGTGACAGAAAGCATATAGTATATGAAAGTATATCGACTAACACAGATCAAAAAATATGCACCTTATGCTTGATTTAGTACGGGATACAACTGTGTTACCCGCTGTAAAAGAAAAAGGGGAGGGGACACCTATGATGGAGAAAAACATTTTAAAAATGTTAAAGGTGAAGCTGAAGCATAGGTGATACAGAAAGCCCTCCTCCAAATAAAAACTGGGAGACTGTGTAAGTTTTCAGAGGAAGCAGCAGGTACCTAGAAATCTCAAGGAAGAAACCCTAATGTTTCTAGGTTTTGCTCAAAGAACAAAGGGAACTCTTCTAGCCAAGGGCAACCTGTATAGACAGATGAAGCACAGGAAGGAGGAGGAAAAAAAGCCTTATCCACCCCATTCTGTAGCTAGGAAACTGAGACACAAGGATTAAAACACACATCAAGAAAGTGTATGCCACTGAACAAATGAAGAGGCTATTAAAAATAATTTTCTGTTAAGTAACACAGAAGTGTGATATATATCACTAGTTACTGTCGATAAGTTTATGAAAAATGGTATTATGTATAAGATGACTGAACAACACAACCGGTAAAAGTAAGAGTTGTTCTAAAAGCAACACCCCAGAGCAAAATTACCTTTTCATTCTTCTGACCTGAGTCACCGGATTAATCTATAAAACAGGTTTATGAAATTGAAAAATAATAATATTTTGGGCTGAAATCTTTCCTCAAATACCCTTGAGTTTCTTTGAAATGTGAACACTATCTGAGAGGCAAATTTGGCCACCA
Source organism: Falco naumanni (assembly GCF_017639655.2). Classification (NCBI taxonomy): domain Eukaryota; kingdom Metazoa; phylum Chordata; class Aves; order Falconiformes; family Falconidae; genus Falco; species Falco naumanni. The sequence goes on along the minus strand of NC_054080.1, from coordinate 50,674,827 downwards.
GATATATTACATTACATACATTATAGGCATGGGAAAATTTTTTTCAGAATTAGCAAACCACCCATTTTATTACACTGATGAAATTTTCTACATGCATTATGAATCTTCTATGGATTGTAATTAAATCTTTCTAGGCTTTCTGTATTTTCCATGCAAAAACGTGTTCTTCCAGTGTTGTGCCATCTTTGCATGAGGGATACATGCCCTTCTCTCATTCCACATTTTTCTGTACTGATCCATTCACCAATTATTCTGCTCACCTGGCAAGCTGGCATACCTCATAGATAAACTCTTACAGGCTACATTTATAAATGAAAACATTCAGAATGACATACTTGACCAGGTTATCACAAAAGAACTAATCTGCACACTTACACAGCTTTTCGGCTTGGCAGCTCTAGCCAGACTTCCATTTTCATGATGAATACTGAGCATACAGAGATTGCAGAACCAGTCTCCCTAGTCTAAAGTCCTCTAACTCATATGGTGCAATTTCATCCGTAAGAGAATTATGCCTTCCACTTCAGAGGCTAGTCATGGAGTGATGTACTGCTCTACTCCACAGCAGACAATGGGGGCTTCAAGAACCTGTAGCAACGTGGCTTCTGGAGTAGGTTGTTGCTACAGACGGGATGCTAAAGCTATCCCTTCGCCACCTTCAATCATGTCTGTATGGTAACCATGCAAATTTCACCTGCAATACAGTTTTTTTCTAAGATTCTTAGTAACCCTTAAGTTTTCAAAAAAATCCAGGAAAAGCGAAAAATGAATGTGAAATTTGCTGTACTAGACAGGATCAACAGGTACGCTGTTTATCTTTTTTTCTGCCACAGCAACTAAATACAAGTTAGCCCCTGTTCTAAGTAGCCATGCTAAGTTTCCCTAAGGTTTCCACAACAATTTAACTTGGCCTTTAATTAAATCATTTCAGCTAGGTCCCGTGTGATTTGAGACATATTTCACTTTACATTTAAAAAATGCACATACCTGAACACTCTGTAAGGCCTACAAACCAATATGCAAAATTAGATATACAAACTCCAGTGTTTTCCCTCCTCTCTTCCTCCCTCCCTCCTTTCCACACCAAACCAAGAAGAAGGAATAACATTAGGTCTTCAGTCATGGGTGGGGACTAAAACTTTCTAAAGTCATTGAGAATAGAAGGGTCCCATGTAAAACACCACGTAACTTCCTACCTGATTATCATATCTGGTTAAACAGAAGTTCTTAAGATACATGTTATCACAGAATTTACATGCATTTTCCCAGTTTCCATCGGATTTCCTCAAGTGTAGCTGGAAAGTAAGTAATCTTGGGTGATATACTAATGTCCTCTTCCAGAGCCACGTCACCACCTCTGCAAGGGAGGCTACCCTGCTCCCTGAATAGCTGCTAAAGCTGTTTTTCATTCACACCAGACAAATAAAAGCAACTCTCCTCCATCCTGCAACAGCCAAATTAACTTAAACCTGGATAATTTTGCCTGAACTTAATGTGACAGCATTCACACAATTTCTTCCACCAGCAGCATGGTGGGGGAATGAAATGCAACCTCTTCTGCATACAGCACCAGAGACAGAAGGCATGTGTCCAGAGCTGTAATTCTTAGAAATAAAGCATGTATCTGATATGGCTGAGACATCACATGTATCTGATATGGCTGAGACATCACATCTTTCTTTTATTACAATTGATGGTGAAAGGCACTTTTTATGAACAGTTAGAACCTGTTCTGTTATGGCATCTTATGACTTCTAGCTCTGAAGTGCCACTTCGGCACTGCAGGGGGAAAAATAATCAACAGACTATTCGAATGAACAGGTCATATGTTGTCCACAAGAAAACGCTAAATTATTGTCTTTCCTATGTATTCTCTCACACAGAAGAAAATACATTCTTTTTGGAAAACTACAGCTCAACAAAACGAAAATGTGTAGGTTTTCACAAGAATTGGATACTGACAATATGTAAGTAAAACAAAAGAAAGATATTATGTGTAACAATACACATTGATGTAACAAGTACATCACTGGAAAGTGAAATACAACCAGAAATTAGGTAAAAAATACTGTAATGACTTAAGTACAGAACTAGCAAATAAGCAGAAGGAAGGTGCAAGTAAAGGAGACAATTTGTGTCAAATTATGCCATATTTTGTGAACTTGGTTTCCAATGATCAAATTCAGATGTTGTGTGTACTTATAGTCTTTGGAAAAATAAACAAAACATTCTGCAGATTGCACTCCATAAATCTCATACTTAACTTACCATACAAATTAAATCCAAACACAAACATAATTGTAAAACCTCCTCTTTTCCCACAAAGCAATAATACAACCAAACCAATCAACATGTTAAAATTATAAAAGTCAATGCTTTCGTTTCAAATTCAAATCATTAAGCAAAGATTTCATTAGTGAAAATGAAGTATAAGTGGCTCTTGGGTACAAGAATGTCTGAAAAATTCACATCAAACCAAGTCTATCTATACATTGAAGTCATTACAGACAGCAGTTTGCAAATCAGCTGATGGAACTCTTGAACTGCATTGTTGTTGCTGTCCCCATGGTAAAACCTGTCACATTTCAAGAAGTATTACGTTCTGAAGTTAGCCAAAGTCTTATTGAAGGTCTCCTCTATGATGTCCAAAGATTTTTCTGAGTAACTAATCTCAAAAAAGCAGATACCCGTCTTCATCTGTTTCTCCATGACCTTCTTTCTGGTGTATTTGCTTAGTATACACACAGATCAAAATGCAGAAGATAGTAGTCATCATAAAAATATTTTAATAGCATTTTGGAAATATTTTTAGTTGTATTTAATAAAAAACCTGAAGTTTTCTTGAACAAAGGGACCAATATCCATTTTCAAAAAAATCTGATGTTGCGAGAACTACCAGGACAGAAATATATGTCTCTAGAGACAGAGAATGAATTTTTATGAATTGATGCTTTCTAAGACAACAGATTCTAAATTCTACGCAGTTCAAACTGGTATCTTGCTTTTCACACCTAAATAAATTCTGATAGTTTTGCAAATAGCAAAACAACACAAATTGAACTAAAGTCCAAGCCAGAATATAAGGTTTCTAAGCCTTTTTTACATAGCAGGATCAAACACTAAACCAGATTAATTTCAAGATATATTTCAGATAGTTTCTTAGATTTTGTAAATGAATGCAGTTCCTCTAATTTCAGTGGAGCCAGTTTGATTTATATTGGCTACTACCTGTTCCTTTCAGACACTGGAGAATAACATACTCAAATTAATTTATAACTTAAAAATATATTAAAAAACATGTTTCACAACCTAAGGCTCAACTTCTCCTGTCCTCAAAAACCTAGGAAAAGGCTAGACTTTGCAGCATACACAAAAACTTATGAAATGCATACTCTGGACAATAGAAGGAGGATTTTTACTCTGACATTTCCAAATTTTACAATATTCCATTATTTATTGCTGTTTTACTCTAAGAAAAAAACTACACACATCAGTTCACATTCAGGTTCCAAGCCATGTTATATTACCTGCAGTGAGGCTCAGAGATAAGAAGGAATGATTTGTTGCTCAATCACATTTCTGCATCTTTTGACAGATGTGAAGTAACTCTCAGCCATTAACAGAAATTGAGAATGGTGTTTGTTTTGTTTTAAAGACGGTATGAGAAGGGGGCACTCCCCCTTTCCTGGGAAAAAGAAATAAAAGGAATACACTTTCTCAACATATGCAGTGTATTTTTACAAAGAATCCATCAGCACTGAACAAGAACTCTATGCTGTAGTGCTTGATAAAGCACTCTTTTAAAGAGCAGGTGTCTCCTTTACAGAGCAGTGGACCTTTTTGCCCAGGCCACTGCCATTGAGAATAGTTTTATTTGCTTTCCATCTGATTTAACAGATGTCTTATGTACTTCACCATCTCAGCTATCTAGCCCATATAAGTTATGACCCCCAGACATATAAACACTTTAGGAGAATGGATAACAGCACAAAGACTGACTCTTTGACTGAGAGCTTGTCTACACATTCAGCTATTTGGGAATAAAAATTCAAGGACAGCAATTGCAGAAAAACCATTCTTGAATGATTCAGTTCTTTCTATGAAGATACTTGCTCCAGAAATGCGGGGTCAATTAGGAATATTTACTTCTATAATACCAAAGGTTATTAACATGTAAAATAGACACTACTCCTATTTCACACTTCACTAAACCCAGTAAGCTTTTAGGTATAGACAAACCAGCAAGCAAACCATCCTCAATACTTTCTACAAAGCCAGGTTATGCTACAGAACAAAAGTTTTATACAAGACCAATATGGAACGATCTCTTTGTGAATAGGAAGAAACTGAAACAAGAAAATGTAAAGATTAAAATGTACAAAAAAAATTCATCAGACTTTTAAGGAAATATTTTGTCACCATAGTAACAAAAGAAAGGTTCTTGCACTGATAGCTGACTTGCTCAGAAAGCAAGTCTTGTTGAAGTAATGGCAAGTAGAAAATAGATTTTGACAGGCGGACAGAAAGTAGTAATGGATTTGAAAGGCAATGCTGTGTGAAACTTGTTGAACCACAGCAACTCCCATATCATTAGTTGAAAACAACTTGCTACTGCAAGATATCCATCAGCTGTGAGGCCATCTTGACATGGAATACCACAACAGAGAGCTGCACTATTATAAAGGGCTGAAGCCTCATTACTATTGAGACTTGTAAGAATCCTAATGTAGCTGGAAAGTTAAGCCTGAGGAAGGTTGAGCATTCTTGGTTCCAAATGGTTATTTCTGCCCTCCAAACACAGCTTAATTCATGTGATGCACAGCTGGATTAAATCTTGTGTAACAGTTGGATTTTTCTTTCACAGAACCATATGCTGACGAGGACTTCTTGTCATCTGCTGAATGACAATGATAAAGATTATCTGAATAAAATGACTCTAGAATGGGAGACTTCCCTCCATTTAGCAAATGCAATGGAATTTTCAAGAACAGCCCTGGGCATCGTCCTGGGCAATCTGCTGGCAGCCCTGCTTGAGCAGGGGGTTGGACAAGATGACCTCCAGAGGTCCTTTCCATCTTCAGCCGGTCAGTGATTTCGGGAATAGCTTCCTTAGGTCTGAAAACAATGGCTTAATGAGGTACATGAAAATTTATAAATGGAATGAGAAGGCATGTAACACTTTCAGCTACCTGCTGGCGAGGATGTTTCTTTGTAGCACGAAAACTATTCCCAAGTTTTTTGATGTAGTAAAAAAATCCTCCTGATCAGCGTGCCTGCATTTCTATGCTTCCCGAAAAAAGCTCTTCTGACCTGGCAGCTGGGAGGGAAGGAGTTTACTTTCCAAGACAAATCTTTCATTCATGTAATGCAGGAGAGAGAAGCCCCTTTTTTTTACAGAAAAAAGTTTAAACCTCAAATGTTCTGACTGCTACTGTGGATGAGTTGTCTTACCGGGCTAAAAGTTAATAATGATATAAAACCCAAGAAATTCTACTGAGGTAGTATCCATGTTCATAAGTTTGGCTCATCAAGGAACAAAAAGACCGACAGAGGCATGTGAAAGACCTGAACAGAGAACATGGCACCACAGAACCTCAGGCAGGCAGAAGTTATGAGTACAATTTGACCTTAGTGTCCCCCAAAAGCAACATCAAATTCAAATATTATGATGCAGGAAGAATAATACCAGTGACTGGCTAAAAAGCTCCATCTGCTTCTGCATGGCTAGTAAAACACAGTAATTGATCCAGATCTTTCAGCCCTGACATAGGACATATTCTTTTCATTGAACAGTCAGGTCACCCTCAGAGCCTTCCTTAAATCAGAAAGTGGCACTTACATTGAGCCTCTGCTCTCTAACAAAACAAATGCACACATATTTTAAATCAAATTCTCACTGACCTGCCTTTCAAAAGATGAAATATCAACTATATGAGCTTCATGCTGTTCTTAGGTGAGGACTAAGATTTACAGTAAGATCTGTGTTTTTAAGAGGAGTTACCCCTACACTGACTTCACTACAAGGTTTTGAAACTATCGTAACCTGCAAAGCATGCGGAGATGCACAGTAGTGACAGACCGAATTCAGATCTGCATAGTTGCAGTAAGTACTGGTTACACAAGATGTTATAACACTTAATACTCTTTGTAGAACTTAGTAGATCGAATTTTCTATTGGTCTGTACAATGCCAGAGGAGCTATACTACATGGTATAATTTTTTTATTGATCTGTAAGTATTGTTGTATAGTGGATTATGGACATAGCATCTAGAATACGACATGTGAACTGAATCTTAAATTTACAATAATTATTTTTTCAGAATCCTAAAGTAAATCACTTCACAGGATATACCGTAAGATCACACATATTTAGGTACAGATATACACAAAAATACTTTATGGTACTGCAATTTACAATTACAATATATTGCACTATAAACATTCTAAATATTGATAATGTTTTCAGAGGAAAACACCGTGTTTCACTGAAAGAAAAATCCCACTTTCCCTGCAGTACTATTTTTTCTTTTCTGAAAAAGCTGGCAATACGGCAACTCTGTTGATTTCTGTAAAGAAACATCAATGATGAGTTTAATTTACTTGGTAGCATAACAAAACAGGAGAACTTAGTTTTATTATAGTGCCATTTAGATCACAGTTATCTCCTAAGTTGCCCACCAGCAAACCCAAATAAAAGATACCATACAAATCAAAGCTGCTTGCCCAAATCTTGTCTTGTCATGATGCCGTTTCCATTTACACTATGCAGTTTCTAAAGTCCTCAATCACAGTCACAGTACAGTAGACAGCATATAAAATGTAAATGAAAATCAATTCTAAATTAAGTAAGCATCGCTTCAGCTTAGAAGACATAAAAGCAGTTTAACTGGATCACTGGAAATTCCCCCTACATAAAAGGAATTTCCACAAGTATTGCAGAATTAGCTCTGGTAGTACTACTACTGCACCATGCTCTTCAAAGCCTCAAGCATGGGAGGGGTGGTTCAGGAAACGTTAACTGTTTTCATGGATGGCTAGAGGCCAGCATAAACTAACCCTTCACATCACACTGAAGGCCAAAATGATCCAGGACAGACCAAGAATCGAAAGGCAGACAAGTCTCCTCTGTTACAGTCTCCACTCCTCCCATATTTACACTGAACTTACTCAGACTACAGGATCACCCTTGCATTGCCCAGTTGCACTACAAATTAAGGAAGAAAACATAGCTCTGCAGAATACATTCAATTCTTACATCATAATTCAAGAGAAGAAGGATGTAAAGGGTAACAGACCAGTGAGAAATTTTAAGTTTCTAAGGACAAAAGAAATAGTAGGTGACTGAAGTCAAGAATTAACTTTAAAGGAACAATGCGTGGAAAAAGAATTGACTTGTTTCAAAGATGTACTAACAAATGTCTAATGGAACAGCATCCTTTTTAAGGAGACAAAAATCCCAAGATGACTAAATGGCAAAAGTGAAGAGGCAACAGAAGAAATATTGATGAAAAATGCAGTGTAGATGCAACTAAAACCATCAAGAAGAAATGATTTAAAGGGAAAATACATTTTGGGAGCTAGACTGAGTAAAAAAAGAAAATTACACAGGAGAAAAGCTGAGTATCAGAGGGGACAGCAAGCAATATAGTGAAGAATAATAAGGCTTTCTACAAATACATAAAAGGAAAGAAGACAGTAAAGGATAAAATGAACGCATTAAAGTATAAAACAGATGCTTAGCTGCAGGATGATGCAAGGTTGATGGCAGGATTAAACACCTCCTTCACAGGCATAATTCTCTTCAGGAACTGTGAAGAAAATATTGGGAAACACGAGGCTAATACTGGCCTCCCAGATCAATTAAGTAGCAACATGCTGTTTTTACAGCTCACTACAAGTTAGTAAGGACAAACATAAATTAATACACGGTTTCACACTGGAATCATCTGGTGCACTATGGACTGAAAACTCATCATTCCCTCTGCCTCTTACTTGGGGTTTCATGTGAATCAGACACAGATCAGTCAACTCTAAGTAGCCTAATTTGTGATTGTTTTTTGTAACAGACATAATTTCAACTCCATCTGCAGTAGGATGGGATATATGGATACAAGAGATTATACAAAAAAGACAAGACTCAAAATTTGGTATGAAAGCATATTCATTGGAAAAGCCTCAACAATGAAAATTAGTCAGGTTTCTCAAAGGGCAACTGAATTAATACGTGAATGGACTTGAAGAAGCACATATACACAGATTTTAGTAAATGCACTGTAAAAAGTACCGATAAGTTAATCACTCAGTAGGAAAGAGTAACTTCAGCGTTCAGGTGGTAAAGTGAACAAAACAAAAGCTACCTAAAAAGGGAAAGTGAGTAACACTCCTGTCAGTGTTTTGGAGAAAAAGAAACCACTGAAGTTCCAAAGCCCACCCACTGAAGCCAATTTAGCCACATTTTAGAAATGTCTAGCAGTACTTTAGTATTAAAATATATATTTAAAAATTTTTTATTGATTGATGACAGTTGTCCTCTAAGTCAGCTTGATTTCCATTTCAAAAGTACATTCATCAAGATGCAGTAACAAAATATACAGAGGATGGCATTAGGAAAGATGTCTGGTACAAAACCAGATCTATTGAAAGACAAAGGAAGTTATTCAGGACACATCTAATCAAACAGCAGGTCATGACTTGTACATATGAATGTTGCTCAGAAATTTCCTATGAATCCCACCAGAAGGCTGTAATGACATCTCTAGGGAAGTTCTGGGAAAACAAGCTATTGCAAGTTCCAGTTCCCACTTCTTAAAAGGAAATGGAGGTGATGATACAAAGCTCGGTTCACTCTGCCAGTCCCAACAGGTCTCTTTGAGTTGGCACCATCAGAAGGCTTCCACACTTACTTGGAAGCACCCCATTTCTTATTTTGCTGAGATGAGAAAAGCAGCCAATAGTCCACTGGAGACAGAGTGGTTCACAAGGCAAAACTAAGCTACTAAGGAAGCAGGGGATAAGCCAATGCAAAGAAACATAAAAATGGAAGAAAGTGGTTCAAAAGAGATGAGAGGAAATGGACATAATGCAGTGGAAGACACAGTAAACTGGGTAGCAACAAAGGAGGATGAGGTGAGAGCACAGCAGTACAACCAAGAGGCACAGCATAGTTCAATTACTAATGCTACTTCTTAGTGGTTTCAGTATCAAAATATTCTGATAAACCCCGAATTAGGTAATTGAGTGGAGAAGACAAAAGGAAAACATTCCTTTGCTTCACTGGGATTTCAGATGAAAGGAAGACAATCTCTACATTCAAAAGATTGAGTACATTTAGATCTTCTGACAGGAGGAAAAACATTTAACTATTTTTAAAACAATTCTTTTATGTTTGGTACATATCAAATTCTACTGAATAACAAAAAAGGGGACATGAAAAGTTATAGACAGGCAAAGAGACAAACAGAGAAGTTTTCACGAAGAAAAAGGGGGGAAATGCATAGACTGGGTAGTTAAAGGGCGCAAGACAAGAATGGATTTAAAAACAGGTTCTGTTATTCTTTCTCAAAAGGACACAGAAAATATGAACACATGCAAGATATTTATACAGCCTTAGTGGCACACAGCTTTTCCCTTAGCGATGAAGAATGAATAAGGTGCACATGAATGTTTCTCTGCAACGCAAGCGCTCATGTGCAGCCTGACTTGTGCGCTCCTTCTGGCACTTGCCTGCTGCACTGGGCACGGCTGGCAGGTGGTGGTGGTGGGTACAGGGGTCCAGGGCGACCTGTGCTGGGCAAGGTCTGAGACTGCTCTGAGCCAGTCCCAGCCAGCTCTGCAAAGGACAAAACAGACCCACCACCACATGCCAAACTGTGCCTGCCAGAAAGCACATGGCGCCCCTGTGAAAACCACGGTAAACCGAGGTAAAACCTTGTCAAAACGAGGTAACAACTATGGGAAAGAGAGACACTGCAGAAAAAGAGGAGACACTTGAACAGGGCAGGAGCAAAGAGGCACCTGAGCATGGCTGGAGCAAAGAGATGCCTGAGCAGGGCAGAGAGGAGACATAGGAGGAGGAGCACTTCTGAGGGGATGCAGTTTGTGGAGCAGCACAGACCAGAGCAGCTGAGTAAGAAGCAAGGAACAGCAAAAGCAAAATAACCACCACACACTGACCCCAGTCTCCTGCACCCACCATCGGCTGTGTGATGTGCAGTGAGGGGACTGGGGACTAGCCAGCGGGGAGCAGAGGTGGCTGGAGGCAAGCTGAGGCATGTTTCACTAAGTGTTTGTTTAAATGTTTGTATTTATTTCCCAATATCAGAGTCAACAATTAAAAGGTAATGATAATTGGCAATAAACTAAATTAAGTAAATTCCACAAATCGAGACTCATTTTTTTATTACTATTTTTATTATTTTTTTTGCTCATGACATCTGGCTACCAAAAAGCAAGCAAACAAAAATATCAGTAAGCATATAAAGTACTGGCAATTTTGTCATTCAACTAGATGTAAACATTTATACTATTACCATGAAGACATAATTCCAGTTTTAAAACATACTGTACAGTTATAACATTACTTTGCCAGATTTTCACAGATTAAAACTAAGGAGGGCCTCAGAATATTTTGTCCTACTGTTCCATGGAGTATCCTTCTCACATCAAAGCATTAAATGGGAAAACCATAGTGAAAAGGAAACTAAATTTAGCAACAGCAACATCATTACATTGCTGTGCACTGCTGTATAGTTACAATTTTCTCGTAACAGATATTCATGTACATCATAAACAAAAATCAAGTTCTACCTAATCTTCTATTAGTGACTAGTAAAACCAGGATCACAACATCAAAGGGGGCAAAAATTCTTATTTAGTATAACTACAGTAGCTACAGCTGAATTATGTCAGGAATTCACTTGGACTTCGATATCTACTTACTTTTTTTACAGTAAAAGTCAACTTAGTTCATATTAACGTTCATTTCTTCACTATAATGATTCTGTAGATTGTACCAGGTTTTCAGGCAGTGATAAATAATACAGACTATGAAGCAATTGTCATTCATCATCTGGCAGGCAATATTTAAAATAGAAAGAGATGCTGCAGGTATTTCAGCCCAGGTTTTTAAACTAAATCAGTACCACCCACTTGTAAAGCTTGGTTATTTCCTAAATACATACATATGTATGTGTACATACACAAACAGATTACCATTGGCGCAGGCACTAATTTTCCTATACACATGCAATCTCTCATAAATATGCAGGCACATACACACGGGATAAGTACTGCACAAGCTGGAGGGACACCACTACAAAGGAAATGCAACACCACTAGAGTAGAGGTGGGAGAATGAACAAGAAAATAGAGTAGGGAGGACATAAGAAGAAGGAAAGCTTCAGGTTAGGATATCCAGCCTGTTCCTTTTCAAATACTGTTTAATTCCACTTCAGGAATAAGCCATTATCTGCTTCCAAATACTGACACAAATACCTGCTGTGTTCCACTGTTCCCCATCTCCATACCCAGGGATTCATGTATGGAGGCATAGGAACAGAGATGTCAATAAACCACACCCCTAATACCACTAAAGACCCTACTGTCAGCATGAACAGTTTAGTTCCCACATGTCTAATGAGAACACAGATGAGACCTTAGTTGGAGCTGAAATTTACAGAGAACCCTATATAATCATGTTTATAAGAACATTATATAACTTTTTTTTTTATCATAACTACCTTTACTCGGATATGCTTTTCTGCGAGTCAGGCAAAAAGTTGTCAGCTCTCATGTTGCTCCCTGTGCAAAATGGCCACCATCTGCCATCACAGTCAATAGTTGCCATTCCTCTGTTGTTAACTAGTGTGCAAAAATGAGGTTATTTTTCCTAAAGGTGATTACTTCCATTATTTTAAAACTGGAACAAAATTAAAACCACTGCCTCTCTATGGTCCAGAGATACGACAACATACTGTTAAGAAAAAGATATAGTGAAGATTTGAATATGCAAAAATGAGAACAGGACACCGTTTTATACTATTAAACACAGAAGCTCACAGGATTGTCCTAAGTCTGTCATACCACTTACTGGAAGCATCATCCCCCTTCCACAAGCTCTGGCCTAAACCTTAGATGACCTTTGATTGCTTTCTGCCTCAGATCCACATTGCTGTCCTGGTGTCAGCTGGGACAGAGTTAATTTTCTTCTCAGTCACTGGTGCAGTGCTGTCTTGGATTTGGTGTGAGAACAATGTTGATAGCACACAGATGTTTTTGGTTGTCGCTGGGTGATATTTACACTAAGTCAAGGACTGAGTTTCTTGGGTCCTGCCAGTGAGAGGGCTGGAGTGGCACAAGAAGCTGGGAGGGGACACAGCCAGGACAGATGACCCCAACTGGCCAAAGGGGTATTCCATGGCACATGATGTCACAATCCGTATACAAACTGGGAGAAGAAGAAGGAAGGGGAGGATGTTCGGTGTGATGGTGTTTGCCTTCCCAAGTAACCGTTACGAGTGATGGAGCCCGGCTCTCCTGGGGATGGCTGAGCACCTGCCTGCCCATGGGGAGCAGTGAATGAATTCCTTGCTTTGCTTTGCTTTGCTTTGCTTTGCTTGCGTGCACGACTTTTGCTTTCCCTGTTAAACAGTCCTTATCCCAACCCACGAGTTTTCTCACTTTTACTCTTCTGATTCTCTCCCCTGTCCCGACATGGGGGCAGCGAGCAAGTGGCTGTGTGGTGCTTAGCTGCCGGCTGGAGTTAAATCACAACCACTGCCTCAGACACCAGTACCCTGTTTCCCTTCAGAGCGATTCATGCTGTTATTATATACTGACTGAAGTAAAGTAAATCCATTTGCATAGTTCACCCTCTAATAATTTCATTGTTTCCTCATCCAAGGATCAATCACCTAGAAATGGGAGGTTGACCTGAAGGTTACTGCATTTCTTTCCAACAACTAGATATTACAAGAGCAGACTAGTATTGAGTATCTTAAATCAGGAAAGTGAGCAGCAATTTATATTTGAGTCATCAATTACAGCAGCATAACTTCAGAGGATGGTATCATGGCTCTGCACAACCATCAGTGCTCAATAAAATCTACAGAAAATAACATACAACTGTGATACAATCTTCCTTATATGGGCTCATTCACATACATATAAGACTAAACCTGAGCTGATGTTTAACATGTGAAAATGTGACCAAAGTCACACAAGTATACACACATTAATGTCAATTTAAAGCCCAGTAGCCATTTTCTTCCACCTCTTTCAAGCATCACAATCTCAAAAATGCATTATTATATGAATACTTCTTAAACAGCTAGGTTTACAAAAGAAACAAATCCCCTTCTTACTACAGGACTACCAGCTTGTACCTCCAACATAATCTACTCTACCAAGTCTTGTAGAAACTAAACTGTATCTGTACAAAGGCATTGGACACAAACCTAAAAAGTGGAAAGTGTTATCTTTAATATATCACCACCTAAAAATTCCTAAGTCTTGCAAATACACAACTATAACTGTAATGGTGAGTCATGACAATATTAAATGGGTAGTGTAGTAATTTCTCTGTGGGTCAGATAGAGGCATGAAAGGATCTTGTAAATAGAAACAGTATTTCTGTGCAGACTATTTATGGGTGAACACAGTTCTAAAACTTTGCCAGTGCCAGTGCAATTTCATTCCCCATAGCACAGTGCTTTTACATGTTATGACCCCTTCCCAAGCACCCACTCTAGCACAGAAATGAATACAGTCTATGAAGTTAAAAAACACCTTTTTTTCATCATGAGCTTTAAATATGTTGTTAGTGAAGTAGTGTTTTCAAGTAAAATAAAATACAGAAACTGTTCTGTGGGACTGTTAAGGTAGATTTTAGAAGTTGCAGAAGGAAGTAACTGTTGTGAATCGTTATTTTGGATGTGCCTATTGCATCAGAAAGAGTAGATTATATAAAACAACATGAAATAATGCAGTCAAGAACTGACCTGATCAGGTGAAGGTGATTCCAAAGCCAGGTCTCTACTTGCCAACACACTTCAGAACTACATAGCTTCTTTGCTAATCAGATCATTACGCTATTCCATGTATTTTTCAATTAACCTCTCTACTGCCTTCGTGTGTTTAATTGCCACTTTAGATGTTGCATATACGGTGTGGGGGAAGCCTTAAATAACTTCTCTGACTTAATATCTCCCCATTTCTTTCAATGATAGTCTACTGCCTCTTTAAGGTCTATCTGAATGAAATACCACTTGCCCTGTGATAACTGCAGCAAGCGCTGTTACAAAGTTTGCAGCAGAATAAGCAGACAGACAGACAGAACTCAGTATGTATCTTCCCCATTCAGCCCTCCCTTGCTTTTTGGACGTACTGGTGAGGTGCGCATCACTTCAGTCTTTCCTCTTAAACAGAACCACTGAGAACTTTACACCACTCCATGGAGAGAGCAGCCTCCAGAGTCACTGTAACTGCAGCAGCTGGCCAAACTAGATACACAGAAAGAGACTGCTCTTCAGTGTTCTATGAACTAGTTTCATGATCTTAACCTGCATGTACCTAATGGACAAGGCTTCACATCACTACCACTTGCACAGAGGTCGAAAACATCATAATATTACAGAACTCAGGCTTCATTTTCTTCCCTAACCTAGAAGCAAATGTACCTCCCCCCATGCCAAGTAGTATTTATTCTCTCAATCTCTTACTAGGATCATATGCTAGAATTTTCACTGCCTAGATTTTCACCACAGTTCACAGAAGTAATAAATATAAACCACTTATTACAAGGAGAAATAAACAACTGAATGGCCAGGAGAATGAAACTAATCCTTCTCTCCTCTCCCGGTTTACCCGTCCTCTCTTTTATAGGGTTACCATGTAGATGGGGAAGAGGCAGGGAACACATTCACGCACTGTTGAGTCACTTCAGCTAGCAGCAGAGGGACTCCAGAGACATTAGTTACTTTCATGATCACCAAGTTTATGTGAAGATCACTAACCCTGCTTCTTTTGAGTCTGTGAAGATTCTAACAGGCAAATGATGGCATTCATATTTTAAGTTGTTGATTACTTGTAATTGATTACAGAGCAAGAACCACATTGATCTCAACATTTCAACAGTACCTCCAGGGGCTTGTGAAGCCAGTGCGAAGAAACAGGCCCTTGATAGGCAGTAACAGAAGCACATAGCTTTAGACAGTCTCAGGGCAAACCTGCAAATGCTGAGTGGCTTCAAGAACAGATGTCAAACAAGTTGGTGTACCAGTGCACCTAATTTTTCCCTTGAATTCAGTGCCTGCCTTTCACAGATGGTTCTTAGAGAAACACCCAAGCAAACTCTGAATGAAGCTCATTCTGATCTTGAAACTACTACACTTGCTTTTGTACAGCGAATTTCCTAGACTAGTATGTCCTGTTACAGTGTGATTAAGCCGCTGGTCATAGGCCGTTCAGTGTAGCATGGAAGGAGCGTTGCTTACAATACCTGATCCAGTAGTTCAGAATTACTACACTGCCTTGCATTCCTAAAGAATTACTACACTTCCCTGCATTGTATGATATAGAGATACATTAACTACTCATGAAGAAAGTAGCCTATGTGGTTAAAAAACACATTAAAGGGAGTCTTTCACCTCTAAATTACATTCCTGAGCCTACCCAGATTAATTGTTTTCCTTTATCGTAGCTTGAAGTAACTGATTTAAGGAAGAAAATTATAGCTTCACTGGCCAAACAGCAGTCTTAAGAAGGTAGATTCATTTGATCTTCATTTCTTGCCTTGCTTAAGGAGGGTTTGTTTGTAGGTGGTGGTAACACAGATGCCTAATCACAGACCTTGTTATACTGACCATCACGCAAAGCATAAGATCATTTATGTGTTACCTTCTACAGCTGCAGAAGGTAATCAGAAGTTTTTCCATCTATTTTTAGTGCATGTATTTGCTGGCCCAAGCTTAAATGAAGACAACCACCGCTGAACCTCCATGCCAACTCAGACAGGAGAATCCTAATCACTCGCCTTTGAAAAATGTTTATTACCTTCCCATATTACGAAAAAAAATAATCTTGAAGCTGGCCAAATCTCTGGATGTAATTTTGATCTAAAAGCTTTATATGATTTTATTTTACTTTCTTAAAGACAGTTTGCCTATGTATATGCTGAAGTGAACCTGGTTTGCTTGCAGTCTGCCCATGCATTAGGCCATCTCAAAGTGTTCAGTCACTTGGCTGGGCATTTTGACTGTAATTCATTTCCCTCCTTAAACCAAAGACAGTTCACTGTCATAATTAACACCCTGACTAACATTAAACAACTACCTGGAGGCACTGCAGCCTACAAAGCACAAATTGAATGAGCACTAGGCAGAAATGCCCTCGAGCTTTAACATAAATTGATTTAGCTAAACTAGTGAAAGGTAAGCACAAACCCTCTTGTGTTGGTTTAAAGGTAACAGTGGTTTAGCTCACACATTCAGGCTTATGAGCACAACTGACAAGCCTGCATTGCATGGGTTTAGTACAGACACAGTATCCATGCAGAAATTTTGCAGTTGTTTATGGCATAAT
>NC_054080.1:44338248-44373248 GCF_017639655.2 Falco naumanni | reverse complement strand
TAGTTTTAAAGAGGTTTTCCAGCTCTTACAAAAATAAAAGGTTTTCAGTTTACAAAACCTCCAGGAGGAAAGGTACAGTCTGACACAAGATCTGACTTCATCACTGTTTGCTTTGCTATGAACAAGAGATACCCAAAAGGTAACAAATACTAGGAAAGAAAAAAAGGCTCTGCTGACAGTGGAGGCAGGTTTAGGAGGGACTGGACTGACTGAGTGGCACAAAGGAGGAAGCAGGTGTTGAGCTGCTCGGGGAATGTCCATACACATCATCAGCATAAATCTCTCGTCAAAACAACATGACTGTGAAGGAGAAGGTACATGACAACACAGGGTATATCAAAATAAAAGACGGTGAGATCAAGCCTGCAGGAGATCAGGCATATTCCTTGAAAACTTGTGACTTCCATAGCTATTTGTCTGGATGCAAAATTATGCTGAAACTATTTCTTGACTTTACCATTTGTGCTGAGGAAGGATAGCAGTGCAGTATGCAGCTTTTTTGAGTTGAATTTTCTGCAGGACAACAGGAAGTGGCTGCAGGGTCTTGCCTAGTCCCTCATGCTGCTACTGCTACTACTAAGAAGTCATGGACGGAGATAGGGAGGTTGATCATTGGTAGCAGAGGTAATTTTGTATTACAGCAAGGCTTTATTTGGTTATGTTCCCCTCCCACCATCCTAGCTTTGTTTTTTTTTCTTTTTATACAGCCTCATGCAAACTCATGGAAGTGCTTCAGCCCTGAGTTAGTGCTTGTGCTCCATGTGAGGTTGTTTATACAAAGTTGGCTTCTATTTCAAAGAAAGAAAGAAACCACAAATACTTCATAAGCTAGAAAGGCTATAGCAGGTCAGCTTCACGTACCTGTACCTCTTGGCCTGAAGACTTTGGAAAGAGTGTTGTAGCGTGTACTGGTCCTGCATCAACGTGTGTTAGCCTGTAGGTGCACATGAACACACAGAGCGTAAAACCTGGGGAAAGCTTCCCAAGTTCATCATCTTTTACCTGATGATCTCCTAAAATCAATAAGATTGATGCTGTTGCATTGGTCAGCATGTAAAATAACCTGTCATCAGTACAGAACGTGATGTGCAGAATATCAGTGTAACTTGAAATTCATAGCACTTTAACACCTGTTTCCATAGCTACAGTGTAATCCAGACATCTGAGAGGCCAGCCTGCCTTTGCCAGGCCTGTCATTTCAGGGAAATAAATTAAGAAAACTGATCGCAAGGCCTGGATTATACAATTTCTTTAAAGTATAGCAAGCAGACCTGAAATCTAACCAGGAATGAACATCATTTGAATGAAACGGATAAAACCCATTTCTTGTAACCTTTGTAGGAAAATTTGAATATAGCCTCCTCCATATCTTTTTTCCCTCCCACAAGCAATATTGTATGTTATATCTGGCGGTGATAGTTGCAGGACCTTTTTTTGGTTTTTGAGAGGTTGTACTGTATTCTTAAGTGAAGGTTTGAAAAAAATAAACAGATGGAAAAATAGGATGGAGCAGGCATAGGAAAGAGATACAGTTAAGTGAATGCTAAAGGGTAAAGCTTCAGTGCCAGACAGCTATTTGCATATGCACAATATGTTTCTGTCTAGAGGCATATTTTCTCAAAGTCTGTGTGTATATTTCTATGACTCTATATTTATCTGTATTACTGGCAACATATGTATGACTATGAATAGAGTTGGGATGTTTGCTGAATGATTTATGATATGATGCTGCTTAATTTTATTATTTTATTTTCTTTACCTACATACTGGTATTGAGAAATGATCTTGTACAAGTAGAGAAATCAGAAAGAAACACAGGCATTATTTCTTAAATGCAAAGCACTGGAATGCACAGATGATGCAGCTATATACATATTTCATTTAGAGGACAAATATATAATGGGTATGCATGTGTGTTTTCTAGGCCAGTTCATTTGCAAAATGTTTAATGAGGGACTGAAAGCTGTCCTGATATTTGTAGGACTGAGGAGCAAGGCTATACCCTGCAAAGATGATCCTCTGCCAGCCAAATCTGACTGGCAGAAAGGATCAGAGGTTCTTAAAAATCATGTTTTGCACCCAGTACTTTGTGACAACCCAAGAGAGAGGGAGGAAAAAGCTATGTACAGGTCTCATAGCAGCTAACCACATTAAGTAACTGTCCTGGTGTAGCACTACAAAGGGTCCATGTGGGTAAATATTTGCCATGATCCTAGAAGAGCAGTATTACTGTCATGTTTAGCAAATGGGAATACCAAGTATGTCTATAGTGGAGTGGGAAATGCATTCCTTGACTATTAGGTAATTTATTACCAAATGATTTATAAGGCCAAATCACATTTGATTACTTACATCAGTAAGTACCAGTATAAACAAGACAACTTTGTATGATTTTAAGTAAGCATAGCCTTGTATCTACTCTTTTAAAAGCAACATATTTGTTTGGCTTTGCTTCTATAAATAAATCATTGTCCTTGTATTGGCGTTAATGTAATGGCATTGTAATGCCATATTTGACTTTCCTTTTATAAAACATTTCACTAGTGAACCGTCACCTAATGAACTGAGGTAATATAACTCGAGGCTGAAATATGGCTTAAATACTTGAAGGACATAGCCAAATAAAATCAATGTTTCTGGGCATAGTGGTGTGGTTTGTTTGTTTGTTTTTTTTTTTGTTTTTTTTTTTTTTTTTGTTTGTTTGTTTGGGTTTTTTTTTGCTGTTGTTGTTTTGGTTTTTTTCCTAGAGGTGGATATAAAGAGGCAAGATACATTGACTCTGACCTGTCAGGCTGAAGCTATTAGTCTGCCAAATCAGTGATCCATAAGCTAAAGATTCTCAGTACAAGCCTTGACCCAGTAAGCTGAAATGTCTTAGTAAGAGTTTTTACAGACTTTTGAAAGAATAATAAAATGGATTCTTTGCAGTGCCTACACAATTAATAATTCAGTAGTCTGAAAGGTCTCTGAAGATACTGCTCAGAAGTAGTAAGTAAAGAATATACTTTTATACATCTTCTCATTTCTGTGGTTCTAAAGCTGTGAGGTTTCTTTTTATATTTCCTGCAGTTTGCAGACAAAATAATGTCTCTAGAAGTACATTAATTTTGGTGGTTGTACATTATTCATAAAAGGAAAAGCTACCTGAATCAATTTGTTAAATACATGGTTTGATGTGTTCTTTCCTTTTTGTCCCTTCAGAAAATCTTAATTATGACTCATATTACATTGCTAAATATGTATTTGAAGCTTCAGAAGGTTTCAAATTAGGTCAGAAATTCTGTTTATCTCATGGTTTAATCCTTAGTTAATCTTATTACAGTCTTAGTTCGAGCAGTAGATACTGTAACTCTAGATGCTAAGAGTCATAATTTCTTCTCAAGGTTCTGTAGTGGCACTACTTCTTGGTAGAAAGAAACCAAAGGACAACAGTTTAGGACATTCCAATGTCTCTGTGTGATGTGAGATACTAGCATATTTTAGAATGAGATACTGATCCAGTACTTTGGATGACTTAATTGCTCAGTAAAATACTAAGTCATGGTACAGCAAAGACAGGCCTAGGTGAAAGTCCTGACATTGCTGAAAATGAAAATTGTTGGGTCTGCTTGCCTCTGAGTCCAAATGTTATGTCTGTTTTCAACTTTGTCCAGAAATCTAGACAGTAAAATAATTAGCTTGCAGGATGGAAGTGTGTTGTAGGGCTTGTAGTTTTATCATAAGGTAAAGACATAAAAGAACAATTTGGTGGAAAAAAGTTGTGTTAACAGAATAAAGAGTTTTTCCATTCAAGACCTAAGTCTCTAAAGAATAATTATAACATTAAAATACATAAATAGATCTAGAAATGGACAATAGTTATGAATTACCATTTCTTGGGCAACAATGAGAATAAGCAATTATACAGAACATACCTAATATCAACTTTATCACAAGATTCAGATCACACGGTCTTCCTCAAACATCATAGCTGAGACTGTAAAGTTGCTATACCTGTTTGCTGAAAAACTTCCTAGTTTAATCATATCTTAGCTTAGGTACATAAAATTCAATCTTGAAAGGTAACAGAAATAACATGTTGAACAGTAAAAAAAATGAAGAGTAACTCAGGCACTTCATTAAAAATAATGATCCTTGCATCCTGAGGGATGATAATGAGTTGATAGAGATCCACTTTAAAGAAAAAAGAAAAATAGAAACCTGGTTACTGTTGTTAGTATGCTAAAATGCTTATTTTTAAAGAGGCATAAGTTTGGGAAGATGTATAAGAAAACCAACAAACATACTTTCACACCACACAGAGTAAAGTTTTTTAAAGATATGTGTAGGTCTGGAAAGATGAAATCTCTTAGGTGTTTCTTTCAGTCTGTGAATACCTCACATAATTAGTCTTAATTCTTAGGTCCATAGGAGCTTATCCAGTTTCAGAAACACTATCTCCCAAACCTTCAATGTGCTTCCAACCCGAAAACTTGCCAAGAAATTTTGAACTTCTTGCAAGTAGAGTGTAGTTGGAGTCTGTTAAAAATCAGGCAGAATTTCCCATAGTTTACACATAAATACTTAAATAGAATTAAAAGAAGTCCTGAATGTCTTGTCTCCTCTACTCTGAAGGGTATCTTGAAGATATGCTCTACTTTACAACTCCAACATTAACTTATAGATATGGTAAAATACAAAGTTACAATAAATATCTTTTTTCTTTAGTTCTTATTTGTTTTCTTACTTTCCCATTTTGCTCACCATATTCAGCTTTTTATTTGACTAGACTTTTCTTACAGATCATCTAAGAAGGCAGGAGTTGTTGGTACTATTAGTAAGCATGGCAGGTTTTGGTTCTTCAGAATGTTTTTAGATAATCAAGACACAGACTATCTCCCTTGCCGTGCCACTTGAGGTCAAGTGGCAGCAGGTTGCACATCAGTGCTTCTTCATAGACTTGTCTGTTTTTAAGCAGTTTTCTATCAGCTTTCAAAATGGACAAAGACATATTAACAAAGAGGGAACTTGAGCCAAAAGGCAGCTTGTCCAAAGCTCCACTGTGGCCAAAGATGTTTGGCATTACTTGCTTCAGACTTGCCATCGGCCAGGTTATTGATGTACTTAGCTTAGCAGAAATGACTGCCGTTTCACACAAGACGCCACAGGCAGCACTTTGCAACATGACCTTCATCCTCAGTGCAGCTGAGGAGCTGCCAGCCCTCCCCTGGACCGAGAGCAGATGGTAAAGGGAAAAAGCCAAAGCTTTTGCTACCTACAGCTACCACCTGCAATTCTGTAATACCTTTGATAATGTTCAGGCCTTTTGCTCTACCCTGGTCCCAGAACTTACTGTAGTGCTCAGAAATTCTGCAGCTTCCTTTTATCTTTTAAGAGCACAGCCTGACTTGTTTACATTTTCTCACTCTCTCTCCTCTCTCTCTCCCCTGCTTGACTCTATGAATAAGAGGAAAAAGAGAGGGAAGAAATAATTTCCAAGGACATGAGATTTTGTAAGGTTCTCTCCTAGCCTCCTACCTCAGGTTCAATCTGTTTAAATAAATGGCATGGCAGCAAAAGCTGGAGCTGGGCCTTGTTCCGTAATCCAATTGCCCAGGGTCAAAATGTGCCAGAGGCAACATTTGGTGACAGGATTTAAAATCAAAGACTACTCTCTCTAGCAGTGCTGGCTAGAGATCATGGCTGATGCTGGGCTGGCTCTGCAAAGGTGGCATAGGCTCTTGCCACCCAGGGTTGGCATGTGTCACAGGCAGCAGCTGCCGATGGGATTCAGCATCACTACTTTCCTCCTTAAACACAAATAGCTCAGCAGCAGCAGCTTTGGGAAGAGAAGCATAGAGTTGAGGAGTATTGGGACTGTCTTGTTTGACATATGAATCTAAATATTTCCAAAAATTTGCAAATTCTTCACTCTTTTCTGATATCAAATTCATCCGGTGCTCTGAGATGAGGGAACTGAGTGAACCCACCACTATTTCTCCCACCTTCCCAGAGGTAACTAAACCTCAAAGCAAATCTGACCTAGTGTTTTTTCACAAGACTATACCAAGTTCAACAATTAGACCCCTGGAAAGTTTCACTGCAGTGCTGTTAAGACTAGTCTTGAGGTCTCCAAGTGTAAATCTAACCTCACATGTCTTTCTTTAGGTTGACAAGTCTTCTTAGGTTGCCCAGAGCTGATATGAGTCTAAAAAATATAACAGCTCTTTCTACTTGTGAAAGAAGGAAAATGTGATGATGTCTTTCTAGTTCATTCAGCAGTGCTTTCCCTGAGTTCTCCTTAAATTAGTTACGGTTGCACTTAGGTATTATTTTGGAAATATGACCTAAAAGAATGCAAATATCCAAGGGAACTTGTGCCTTCAGAGTTCGTAACACATGTTGCAATTTG
The DNA here is from genome assembly GCF_017639655.2 of Falco naumanni. Taxonomy (NCBI): domain Eukaryota; kingdom Metazoa; phylum Chordata; class Aves; order Falconiformes; family Falconidae; genus Falco; species Falco naumanni. The sequence goes on along the minus strand of NC_054080.1, from coordinate 44,366,857 downwards.
GTGGCGTAAGGCAGCGTGTGTGTTTTCCAGGAATTTGTTAAAAGGTAAGTAGACAATTAAACAAACATATGATTAATCTACAGAACGGAAAGCCACAATTAAAAATTGAATCAATACATCAAAGTAGTTTAGGTAGATTGAAATCATGCTGTGAAGTTGAGATTGTTTTGCATAGATTTGTACTAAGACACATGATGAGGGATTTGCAATCTTAAATTGACAAGAAAGTTAAAAAATCAGCCAGTACTTTAGGCAATCCGGTGTGTTGACTCAATTAAATGGAGTCCCTGAGTCTGTAGGACTCACACAAGAAGTCAGCAAATGGTAGCCTACCTGAAGAGGTAGCCCAGTGGAAATCCCTTGATTCATGTCAAGGACACAGTTCAGGCACTTAGAGTAACTCATGTTTACTACTTGTCATCATTGATGCTACTTTCTTTGGGGTTTTATCCTTTACTGTGTAAAACAACAAGGTCTGGAATCAAAGCAAAGGTAATGGATTTAATGAATCAAGAATGACAACTTTAACTTGCAACAGTCTATTAACTCATTTAATGGCAATTTGGCATACAGAAAACCTTTTCAGGAATCTACTAAAGAATTCTTCCTCACAGAGATGTGCACACATCTATCCTCCATACACAGATATATCAATGACAGAATAGAGTCAAATGTTTAATAGAAATTAAGAGAAGGGTGTAATTTTTCTCAAGTAACTCACAAAAATGCTATTTATTGTCTGAAACTGAAGTTCTGTTCAGGCTTGAAAATGCAGAATCATTCGTCCCTGGACAAAAGAGTCTTAGTTGCTCACTTCTTCCTCCACATGGTCTTTTCAGAAAAGGAGGGACCATATAACTTTCATGACATAGGAGGACTACTTTTCTTCTGCACCTGTTTTTACTCTTTGAAATTTATTGCCTCATGTGTCTGCTTCAGATCTGTGTTTGACGGATTCAAATTAAGTTAGGTGAATGTATGTTTTCTGTACCCAGTCTTCTGCCTAGTCTTTAAGACTTTCTAAGCAGGGTCTAAGGATTGTGGCTCCATCACTGAAAAATTATTTAATCAGATCTGCTTGGGTTGTCTGCAGGTCAGATTTTAGTCTGGAAATGCAAAACAAGATAGCAGAATTAATAGAGACACGCGTTTTCTGTATTGTCATGTGTTCTATGTTCTAGCATTTCTTGTGTTATTTTGGGCTTCTCAGTAAAGAATTGGGGACTGAATAAAAGTAGATTTATTATTTGCATTTTAAGTCAAAAGCCATTAGGACAAACTGCGTTTGCGGGGAATAATTTCTATTTATTACTAAAAAAGAGCTTTCTAGTTTCATCTCTAAGCTTGGACTATGATCTTTAGTCATTGCTGCAGATTTTCATATAGTCGAATTAATTATGTGAAAACAATTAGACCATACAGCTCTTCTTCCAAGATAAATTCTGCTGTATCCCCATGAGGACTACTGTTGTCAGTCTTCATAGTAAAATCAATGCAATTGTGGAGGCAATGCCGTCATTAAACATCTGTTGCAGCTTGACCTTTGAGCTGGTATAAATTAGAAGAATTTTCTTCATCTGTATGTACCCAATATGAAAAATATTTTTACTTTTTCTACCATTAATTGTTCAATTTGAGCATTTACCCTTTTTTTTTTTTTTTGCTATAAATGCTACTTTTCTTCCTCAACATAGCACTATATTTCAGGATTTTTTGTTTAAAAAAAAAATTCTATTGAGAAGAAACACAAAAGTATAAAACCAGTATAATGATGAAAGGTGAATTCACAGAAAATATTTGCAGCATTTATTCACCCATCATAAGCTAATAAATATACATAGGTAAATAAATTATTCTACTTCCTGCTATCCCTAGAGTGTAGCTCCACTTACCTTCTCAACTGAACAAACAGTTGATGGATTGTAACTCCAGTCTAAACACAGTGGTTTTTGAGATACTTCCAAGTACAATGGACCTGGTGGCACAGAGCTACAGAGATAGGACTGCATGCTGAATCTGCCTGGTGGTCCTTAGAAAGCTAGTGAATCTGGCTGTGGGTGTGTGGGCACCTGACTGTTAATTGAACCTCCCAAACAAAGTTCCATTTACAGCCACAAGTGCTCTCTGGTGGGCTGTAGTTCCCACTACCATGAATGAATACCGAAAGAAAGACTTCAGCTAGATTATGGAATATTACTGAAGGTTTGCTAAGGAAAAATCTTAGTGAAAATTCATGAGACAGGAGTGTCCATTCCTGCTTATTTTTAAAACATGTCTCAGGACTATGATTGCAGGAAGGGGATTTGTAAATACCATGCTGAAATTAATTGGCTTAACCAACATGTCAGTATGAAGCCTGATAAAGTTGTGAAAGATGGGAATATCTTGGTAAGCAAGCTCTCATACATTGTTTATTATGTAATTTCTATTATATGTATTTATGATATAATACTTATCTGCTTGAACATTGATAAAAAATTAAACAAGGAAGAAGGGCTCTAAGCATGCCACAGTTTCAAGATGATGGAAGGCTTAATTTAAAGTTATTTGTTGTGGGTTTTCTTTCTATTCTGTCTGTTGCCAGCAATCAATGGTCTTTGAGGAGCTTTCACACTTAAAAGTCAAAGTTTAAACATTTTCTTTGAATAAGTACTAAAAAAAGCTCTGTTTTCGTCTCATCTGTAAACCCACAATCTAGATTCCTGCATTTAGCAAATGTCATTCATAATCATGTACATACAACATCCATACTGTCTTACTGTTCCTTATGAACTGATTGTTCTTTATATATGGCAGTTTTGACTCACCACTAGTCCCAACTAACTACTTCTACTTGGTTCTTCAAATCAGAGCACTTGATGATAAATTAGGAAGTTGGACATGAGTTCCTGGCAGAGAGAATAAGATATGCCAAGCTGAGTTGAAGGTTATCACACCTGCATATTCTGTTCTATAAAGAATTACATTCTGTAATTTGAGCCAACTCAGTTTTATTGCTAGCTCTTTAAAACAGGATTTAATTTCCATATGGGATAGGTCAGAAGCTGTTTCTACACAGCAGGTCTGTGTAATCAGTGGTATTCCACCTTTCCTGTTACTGAGATAGTTCTTCCAATTCCTCAAACTGTCTTCACATGGAAAATGATGGAATTTTACCCTGTTGAAGCCAATCTCACTGTTATGTCAGCACAACAAGTTGCCCAGACACATAGAAGTAATTGCATAAATGATATGTACCCAGCATCTGTGCTAGACAGCAAACAAGTGACAGCAATTTCACTTCTCAGGTGGCGTTCTCAAAATCCATTTCCACTGCAGTAATTGATCAATAGTAATCACTTGTTTTCTCCTGATCAAATAAGGAAACTTCATATATTTGAGGATGGTAGAAATTAACCTGGCTTTTGCATTGGATTTTTCAAATATCCTTTTCTTTTTATCAGAACCAAAAGTTGGATCAAATGAAAGTGCCTTTGAGTATGCAGGACTGAACTAACTACCATGTGATTTGTCAGGCACATCTACATGCTTTGAACAAAGAAAACATGTTCTCTGTACAAATACATTGGCTTAAAAAGACTTTTAGAATTGTTTCCACTGAAAATATTTTCTCATAGTAATGATACAAAATTGGACATAGAGCAGTGAGGTTTGCTTTAGTTAACTTTCAAGTAATAGCAATACAGAAATCATTCTGAACACATTTGTATTTTGTGAAGAATATAGTACATATGTCATGCTCAATGTGACATGTGAATACTTAAGTTTGAGAAGCTTCCAGCAGTTCCACCTTCTTTATAACTATTTTATGGCATAGTTGGACTAGAAAATTTTTTTTCACAGAGCTTTTAAATGGGTTATTGCTATAATCTGGCAAAAATATTTGGAGACAAGCAATTTTTAAAGGAGTATTTACTCAGGTAAAAATTTATATTACATTTTTGGGTTTTTTTTTTTAAGTCCCAGGATAAGTGAGAGTTTTGGCAGGTTCAGTAAACCATTTTCCACCTGCCAAAGGAAACCAAGATAGTAACTTTATCATACTGCAAAATCATGCTGCAGTTATCTAGAGAAAATACATTAGAAATTAGATCTAGAATCATCTAGAATGTTTTTCCTCTCCTGTGCTCACTTGAAAAGACCAACTCTTGTAAATAAGGTCCCAAATACTCAGAGCATTAATTGGCATGAGATTTTCTCCTTTGCTGTTTTTGTTTTCTACCCCCTGCCCCCTCCCCCCTTTTATTTTATTTTATTTTATTTTATTTTATTTTATTTTATTTTATTTTATTTTATTTTTTTATTTTATTTTATTTTATTTTATTTTATTCTTTTTTACTCTTTTTAATTCTTTTTTATTAAATGTACCCTGGGATCCTTTCTCAGAAAAGTCCATATTCTGTAGATGGATAACTTTCCACCTTTCCTTGTACTTATATGGCTTTATATAGCAAGACAGTTTTGCTAGCAGCCTTACAATTATAGGATTTTTGGAGATAATTTTTGTTGGTCCAAGACCAAAGCAGAATCAATTAAAGATCTCTTTTAAGGAATAATTATCTGCTTCTTGCTGACATATTTTATTGAATTTTGATTTTAAATGAAAAGGAACCATGGACTTAAAGCCATATGAGTTAAACCTACATATGCAAAAATTATATACGCATTTTCTGCTTCTGTTGCTGTTACAAAACTGGGAGCTAAAATAACACAAATGAGATGAAACACACAGCAAAACAGTATTTTTAATTTAAAATTAATTTTGTAGTATCCAACTGCATGACTTTGTATATCTTCTTAGGGATAGCAATGGAATGAGCTTTGAGGGTTAGCCTTAAAAAGGCATGCCCTCTCCATATAAATCAAACTTATTCATACATTGATCAATAAAACAAGACCTAGAACAACTCTTGAAGGACTCCTGTTATAATAAATTTCTTCTCTCACATAATATAATCAGTACAAACTCTTCAAGGTCCTTTTCTGCAATCATCATGGAACCATCTTGATGCATGTGCACAATAACAGGAAGTGGGATCATAAATGCAAAGAAGTCATTGTACTGTTTCTCAGACAATCTGGAAGTAATTCAGTGAAATAAATGGATTTCAAAGTATATAGTTTCTGCTCTCCCTCGCTGCAATATAGATGATTATTTCCATGGACACATACAAGCTAGAAGTCTGAGGAAAAAACACCAACCCCACTGTAGTTTTAAGATTAAAAAAACCCAGAAACCCTAGAAACAGATATGTTTTTAACAGTTGAAACATAGTATATTAGGACTTGAGCACCATAAACTTGAAAGTCAAAAGCTCTAAGGGCAGGTCAAGGAAGAAACCTCTAATTTATCTCTAACAGAGTTCTCATGGAACTCCTAGTGTCAGGATTGCACATTCTGGGGAGACAAAAACAATGCAGTCCAAAGGCTTGAAAGTTGGTGGTGTAGTTTTTTTTCTGTCTTAAAAGTAAATTCACTCTCATATAAGTGTGCCTCTACACACATCTAAGCATGTGTGTGTTGATAGATCCTGATTTTTAAAATCTTGACTGGATGGGCAGGGTGGGAAGGAGCGTTGGTTAAGTTACAAACTATGATCTGAATTTTGTAAATTTCCTTTGCAAAAATCATGGTCAAAGAAATTCAGGAGCAATAGAAGTGTTGAAATGTGAATGCAGATCTTGCTATTTAAATTTGATGCTGCCATTTGAATCCATATATAACAGTAGCATGTAAAATATCTTATTTACATAAGCTTTAATGACTCCATAATTCATGAGTGGCAGAATCATTGAGTTACAAAGGTCATTTGGAATAAGTGAGCATAAATTATGTATCGAAAGTCAGCCTTTTGTATGTTTTGCCTATGGATCACCATTTTCAAGAACTATTTAATTCAAACCACATGTCATGTACTTTGAAACAAAGCAGCAAATTTCTCATAATAGCAGTATATATCCACTGAACACAGATGGAGAAGTAAGAAGTACCAAGGTATTTTAAGGCCTTTTTTTGTGACTTAAATGAAACAGGGCAGTAGAAACCAGAGACAAGGTGGCTTTTGTGGACAATAAGGTGGAAGGCACAGTTCAGCAAAGGAATCATGATGTTATGAGGCAAATAGTTTTTAGAAACTTGTTTTGGTTGACAGTAGTTGTAATCAAACATGCACACAGTAATTAAATACTTTCAAATGCAGAAGCCAAGATTAATATTAGCTGTGGATTGTCATGGTGTGATAAAGAGGAGGAAAGTCTTTGTTATCTTAGTGTACAAGATGGCAAAGTGTAATGTACAAACCATTTCAGCTTCAGATTTGAAAATGGACAGCTCTGCAAGTGATTCTAAAGATGTTGTAACTACTTCAGGTAAGTGGAGTATAGCAATTTATCTCAAAGTTGCTGAAAAGATTTCCTTACATTGGTCTTGTATGTATATGTTTTAACTTGAAACTGTGGAAGACTAATTAATTACTAATACCATAAATAAGAATCAGGCCTTCTTAATGGTAATAGTAATTTGCTACAGCATTTTTCATGTGTTGAAAAATTTCTGATTCAAAAATGTTCTTCATTTTTATTCCACAGTATTTTTATATATAAATTATCCAACTAGAATAAAATGTGAAACTGATTCTTATGGTGTGTTATATTGTCAAATACTGCTCCAATAAATGTAACTAAAAGAACATTGCTTAAAAAAAACCAAACTTATTTTGTATGGAAAGTATTTCAGCATAATTGCGCTAGATACTTTATAAATAAAAGAGCTGCCTGTCAATACAGTTCTTGTTCTTCTATAGAAATTGACCATGCAAGATGGCTTTACAAGCTGTGAGTATACATTTCTGAAGTATTTGAACTTAAATACAGTTAAGTATTTAAGGGCAATATAATTTGCCCTTAAAAAGAAGTTAAGTAAGGGCAATAAATAATTTACAATTAATGTAAAGTGGTCTCAACAGGAGGTGGTGTTAAACTGACATATTTTTGGTGATTTGTTATAATATTTTCCATGTATAGAGGTTTCTATTTGGTTTTGATGGATCACAGTATTAAAAAGATGATGTGAATTGTAGTTATTAATATGGTATTCTTAACAGTCTTCCAATTTATTACACCTACTATGTTAAGAATATTTGGTTAAGAATAGAACAGTATGTTCAAAATTTTAGGTACTTTTTGGAAAATATACTTTTTGTCTCTTAAACAAATGGTGAGATTGTAGGATTATCTTATCTTGTTTTTTTTCTGGACCTTTTGAAGACCTTATTTTGATGTACAACCACTGAATTTTTTTAAATGTCAAATTTGGAGCAGAGTGGAAAAAGAGAAATAGAGAATACCTATTTGCTATGAAGAACCAGCATACCTGAAAATAACAAAATAGCCTAGTAAATCATAGAACAGTAAGCATCCTCTGCAGTTAATACATTTCCTCTCTCAGTTTTTCAACCAGAGTTTCACTGGAAATTACATATATATACTGGCAGAAAAGATACATAAAAGTGATCTCACTTGTTTGCATGGTATCAGCATACTGTATGTTTAATCCTCTTTGTGCATGTAAACACTATACAATAATATCATTCTTTGTTAATATCTTTGTGAAAGGAATTCTTGATTAGTCCATACAAAACCCAAAACTTATTTTTCTTTTTGTATTATAATCGAGGACACACATATGCAGTGTCATTACCTAATTAAAAGACTGAAAACAGTTAATTCCAGAAAACATAGTGACTTTAATTTCCTTCTAAAAAATGAGATTGATTAGGAAAAAAAATAATGAGAACCAAACCTTCACAAACCTGTACACATGCACACATATGCTTGAGAATTTGATTTGCTTGCACAAAGCAAGTCGCAGTGCTTCTCTATACTTGTAGTCTATTTTGAAAGCTTAATTGAGGTTTACATGTAGTAATATTTTTTTGCACATAGGAGGAAGTTTTGCCAGGAGTAGTTGTTCCTGGAACATTTCTAAAATTTCCTGTTTCTGGAGAAGGAAAAAAGTTTATATGAGTTCTAACATTTTCTACTTTTATAAATACCATTCAAAGCATGACATTTCAGTGAATTAACACATACTGGCATTAAAATTAGTTAACAGACACTCCCCAGGTATTCAACCTTGAATTATGTCAATTCTAGAATTAGTAATCGACTGAAGGATGGGACATTTTTTGGTTATTCTTTTTTTAAAGTCAGAATGCATGACTACCCTGTTAAAATTTACACCACCCCCTATTTAATTTCAAAGACCACAGTCACAAAACCATGTATTAAATATACCACCTGATGCATGTGTTAACCTGTATTTAATTTTTATTGGAAAAACCTACCTCCCCATTTTTTGAAATACACTTCTATATTTTGTAATGTTGTCATTCATTCAAAGAGTAGTGATAGGTAAAATGGTAAGTATTTCATAGACACTTTTATTAAAGAAAAATGAAGTTCAGAGAGGGAAGAAAAGGTGGGTTTATGCAAAATTTATGTTTGAAACTGAGACAGGAATCTCTCTCATAAATCCTAGGTTTCTTGTCTGTGATTTGATTTAATTATTTTTATTACTATAATTTTTAAAATGTTTCCATCCTGGTGTAACTACATCAATGAAAGTGGTAGGTATGGATTCAAAGTTTATACAAAATACATTCCTAAGAAATGAAAAGAAAAAAAAAATATATAAATTGCAGTGTAAGGTACAAAATAATGCTAACATTCATTTGTTTAAGTAAACAAAATTTTGGATGACTGTCTTCCTCTTTTACATGTTTTAATATATTATATGAATAAGTGAAGTGAACATTTTTGAAACTGGTATTCAAATGCTTCCCTGAAGAATTTTTTTGTCTGATCAAAACTGAATTATGTTTCTTTTCTGTGGGCAATATTTGGAGTAAAAATGAAGAAAAGCTGCAAAAAAATGGCCCCATGTCTGTACTAATAAAGCTTGAGTTTATATTAAGCTTTGCTCTAGGAAAATCACAGTTTTGTCTTGGAGTACAAATATTTCCATATGTAATTAATTAGAAATATAACATAAAAGCAACAGACAACAGATAAAAAAGACAATTATCCTCTTCATAAGTTCACTAAACCACAAACCAAGGCTATGCTTAGAGACTAGTCTTTGTCTTCTTTCTTTTAGTATTTATCTTCTTTTTTTTCTTGGGCTGTTTTGAATGCTTAAGGGAATGAAAGGAAGAATGTTATACAAGGAAAACATAATAAAATACAACAGAGAAAAATATACTGTTCATACATTGATATTAGGGGATTTATATATATATATATATATATATATATATATAATTTTTTTAATTCATGTGAAAATAGGTCCTCATTGTCAGTGGTCAAAGGAAACCTAGTTTGGGAAACCTAAACTCTCTCATGACATTTGTTTTCTATTTGTGGGATAGATGTACTGCAGAAACTCCTGAGGACCACATGCCTCTGTGTATTAACCGTGCAGAGCATGAGATGGTCTAAATACAGACCTCGAGCATTTCTATCTCTATCATCCATCACTTCTCCTAAACTGCACTGGGCAATGATACTCCACTGCATGTGGACTACTGCAACACCTGAGGGCATTCTGTTTATGTTCTGTGAGGTGTATGTTCAAGATCTGCTAACTCCTTTCGTTTTCCCCATGGTTCTATCAAACTATGTGTAATATGTCTAATAGCTCACAAATATTATCTTTTCATAAAAGTATTGTTCAGCTGTCCCAAACATAGCAACATAATATAGTTAAGGGAAGCAGATAGCAAGTAAAGTAATAGATTTCAATGCCAGAAGAATTTTCTCAAGTGGTTACTGTTTCAAGACTGCAATTCCCTGTTGAACCAAAACATGGCTTTTAGCAAAGGCATCAAGGCTTAATGTAAAGATATCAGCTGACAAGGAGTGTAAAATGTTTGGCTGTTTCATTACCTCCACTAGAGAAATGCTGTCTCTATAGTTGTTGTAACTTCCAGTTTCCACTTTCTGTTATGACTTTGGTGGTTATATTTAAAAAAAAAAAAAAGAAAAGAAAAGAAAAGATGTTTTTCTCATTGATTACTTAGATCAGAATGGTCGCTTCTATTTGTAGTGAACTTAAATTGATTGAGCTTCTCTAATCTTTTACTGTGACAGATATTCCTAAGTACACATCATCTTGTATTTGTTTTATTACTTTCCAGTTTGCCAATACATTTTTCAATTTCTTTTTTAAAAAGTAGGATCATCTCAAAAGCTACCAGAGGTTGGCAGAGAGTAAAAACAGGACAGTGTGAATCTATGAAACAGCTGAACATCTCCTGACATACAGATCAAATTGAGTCTTTAAGATCAAAGCAAGACTGCAGTGTTTCTTGTTCTACACCAGATGACTTGCAGCTATGGAGAAAAGGGCTGAGAAAACACAAAAGAGAGAGCAAGCATGCTGTAAGATGGAGTGCTGCTTGTAGACAATGGTAATGAAGACAAGTGCTTCCTTGGTTAAGTCTCAGTTGGATGTAAAGGTGAAGTGGTCCTTTTTCTTTCTATTTACTTTGTCTAATAATGTTGAGCTTATTATATTCCTAGAAATGAGTGAGTATTCCAAATTTTGGGAAAAATGGGTAAACCTGATGATTTGTTGCTGCTGTTGTAATGTAACTGTACCTTTATACTTATGTAATAAAAAGATGTGCAGACAATTTTCATTCTTTACTCTTTCTCCTCTGTCTCATTTCTGCTATACAGCACAGGATAGGATTGATGTCCCTAAGCATGTATTTCACTTTCTGAATTAACATCAGAAATACTGACAGGAATTTGTGTCTTCTGCCTTCATTCTACTAAATGCACAGTAAGAATATTACTGAGGTAGCTATAATATATTATCCTTCAGGCTTGGGGAACACCTAATGCATTCAGAGTTTCTGTTTTGAAATGACCACAAGAACCAAATGAAAAAAGTTATGTGAAATGTTGTTGAAAGTTTTTTTTTAGGTTTTTTTTTCTTTTTTTTTTTTTTTTAACGGAAGACTAAGAAGTCTAATTTTAGCTACTAAAATCCAGAATAGCCTCACAAGCAACCTGCTTCCCTTTTAAAGAGGAAGAACATTGTCACTAACTGCTCTTTCAGCTTACTCTATGAATAGGATTAGAGGGACTTATGAAGTACAGAAAAGTAAAAAGGGGATAATTTAATTATGGAGGAAAGATATCTTAAATGTCTTTTCAAAATACAGGAAAAGAGGTAACCGATTTCTTTTTTCCCTAAGCCTTGCATTCAAGATGAATTTACATGGCAATTATCAGAGAAAAATAATTACATAGAATGTTCTAAGGCTGACCCATAGCAAGTATTTATAGAGAAAGTATAACCCTCTAAAATAAAAGTTTGTGGTATGTAATTCTGTGCGTCTTTCTTATAATTGAGTTATGAAATGTAGACCCTAGTGAATGGTTGGAGAACCATAAACCGAAGCTAAGCTTCCCCGGCACACAACCACCACCCCTCCCTGCCCCGCCCCCCCCCCCGCCCCCCCCCAGCTTGACTACAAATAAGAAACATCTTATAATTTAATTATAAGGAACTCCAGGAACCATATAAGTACACTACAACAAAATTTTGCAAAGAAAAACCTCTCTTGGTACACTGGTTGATGTCTTCCCAACCACTTATCTCCCTCTTAATTTTTATGTTTACTTGGGCAGGTAAGCAAGCTTCATTTGGATGAGATAATGTTTTGAAAAAAGCCATGAGCATGTCCATCCCTATAATACATACATCCATGCCCTGTACAGGCTGCTGCTTGTGATAACCTAGAATGTCCAGAAATTCAGGTCCTCTGATTGACGAACTCACTGCTTGATAAACCAGGTAAAGCAAATCTCATGGTGTGCTCCCACACACATTTCAAGAAACCACTGATGATAGAGCAAAAGGTAAAGCCACATGATGCTAAAGGGGAAAAAAATCACTGAAGCAGTAGAGTAAATCTCTGAAACAGTGCAAAAGAGCAATCATTACAGTAGCAGGAGAAGCAGCCTTCCAACTCACCAAAGCAGTTTAAGAAGTGATTGCAGAAAATGTGAGGGAAAAGTAGACTGGAAAGACAGAAAGCTTCTGTGGGAGTTCATGATCAAGAATGAGGTAGCTGTAAGATGTAGAGGTATAATATATTTTATGGAGCACACATGATCCCATTAAGTCATGTGATCAAAACACAATTAAGATAGCTATAAAGGCAGAAACTGTAATTACCTATGGTGCTGTGGACGTCATATTCTATTTTGTTGTGTAATTAGGACATCCTAATAAAATTACTGCTTATGTCCTTATTTATCTTTTTGCTTTGTGTTTAGTGCAAATAAACTGAAGAGAATAAAGTATGTGGAGAAGCATTTGGCTTAGAAGTAGTTACACTGATGTTTCAAGATCACTGTTTTCCACCTTTCTGTGGACCAGTATTTTAAGTTGAGAACTTATTTTACTGTAGCTTGCTCTCCAAATGTACTTAATAGAAGGGATCACTTGACACATACAGAATTTAAGCCAGTGTAAAAAAACCCAAACAAAAGCTTTTCAGTTGATGTCCTCCCCCAGTTCCTGTTTTGAATGCACTATTTGGTGTCACCTAGCAGAAATCTTAATGAGCTTGACCCCCTGATTATCTGCACACACATTTAGTCACTTAGCTACCACAGGATAACCTTGTTGCCTTGACACCTCCCACATGTGAGGTATGTAGCTGCTATTTCTGTTATTCTTCTCAATGCCAACTTTTAAGTGCTCCACATTCACTCATAAGACAGTATTTCACACATACATGATTAGTATGATTTGTAAGTGTTATGATAAAGAAAGGAAGCTGATATGTGCATGGTACAACACGCCACAGTTTTTCAAGAATGTTCTATTTCCAACAGATAGGTTGTTCATTTATACTTAAGAAACTACTAATATGTCTTACAGAATCCTTGGAATATAATTTTCTTCTTTTTAAATTCAGAATTATGGTTTGTATTCATTAGTGCTTATGTTCCAAAAGAACTCCTTGTATCTAAAAATGTGATTGTTTGGGAAGATGTTTCGGTTTGTAATTTGGAAAATTTTCATGAACTAGTTGCTTTTTTACAAGTATTCTGATTATTCAAAACTACTTTACTATAAAAGAATGAATGATAGTTGGTAAGTGTTGTCGACATATTTGATGTTCAGACTCCAAGTCTTGTCACTACTAGATTAACTGTCTCTTGGTTAGCTTGTAAGTCCGTGACAATAAATAAGACATGCATGTAACTGTCTGCAAGACAACATACTATACAAAGGCAACACATTCTCTAAGTTAGTCCTACATATTCATGTAGAAACATGCTGAATCACACAAAAGAGTTTAAATTTTCAAATTCTGTAGGAAATCACGTGATGCACAATCTGTCCTCCATGCATCTAGTAATCCAGCTGTTGTAGTTGAAAGCTGTCTTACTTTAGATACTGTGTAAGTGACCACAGTTTATGGGGACAATTAGTGTTTCACATGAGTTTAGACATCATGATTGACATTTGTTTTCCCAATAACACTTAAGGGATAACCTCAAAATTCTACATTGAAAAACTTCCAAAATGCTTAAAATCATTTATATCACTTATACAATTTGGAGTATATTACCCACAAGTATTTCATTCAGCTAATAATTCTTTAGATTTTAGTAGTATTTGGTAAGGGTCCAGGGAACACAGAAGATCTTGACAAATCTAGCTTCTTCCTTTTTTTTGTCTGGGATGCTAGATGCACTTTTCATTAGAAAGAGAGAAAGTTCTAAGTCTGGATCCTAATCTCATGGAATAAAGAATAAATAATACAAACCACCTACCTGTTGGTAGTTCTTTTCCTTTTAGTCTTTGGTAAAATTAATCAAAAGCCTCAAATTCTTTATATTTATCCCAGGAATATTTGTAAATGACCACATTTTTCTTCCTTTACTTTTTTGAGAAGTCTTATCAAGTAAAATTTCCTTCATGTCTCCACCTGCCATTTATTAAATTCTTCTTTTAATGGTCCATGGGTATGTGCAAGTTTGACTTCAGGTGCATAATCCTGAAATCTTAATATGCAACTTTTTTCATAAACAATACAAAGAAGTTGACAGGTCTGAAAGGGGCTTGTGTGAAAAGATAATTAAGTGCTTTAGAGAGTGTCAAGAGTCAATAGCTCAGCACTGTCAGCATTCTGGAGTGTTACAGGCTATAATTAGATGGCATGGAGGTGTAAGGGATGTTTGGCAGTTTATTTCAGCATGATCTCCAGGGTAAAAATAAAGAGCTGCCTCAAAATAAGACACTATGAGCGAGGAGAGCAGGAAGATTAAAACCTCACGTTTTTTTAGTGACTTACACAAATTGCTACTTTGTGAAGATGCCACTGTTTTCAAAATTTCCATCCATCTATTCAGTCAGGTTTTTTTTATGCCCTAAATTTCAATTACCAAGTCACTGGTACTTTTGTTTTTCTGGTTTTCCTTTTTTTTTCCTAATGTGCACTCCCTCCTGTTTCATTCTGGTGCTTAGTGAGTGGCCTTTAATCAATAACATCATATAGAGTGAGGTATGGTTTGTTACAAGGATTGGCAAACATTCCTAACAATACTGGTTCAGAAACAAGACACAGCTAGTTGCTACCAAGTACTTGAAAGCTGCCAAGAAAGCTTTGATAAATACGGACCATGAAATCTTACTCTACTGTCTATGCAACAGAGTCAACATACATGACAACTCCGCAAGAAAAAAATAATCCTTTAATTTCTAAGTACTCTGGTGTAAGTACAAAAATACAAGCTGCTTTAGAAATTACCTAAAATGGATAGAAAAGTAACCATAAATGCATTTGATCTTGTGTTTAAATACACTGTTGAAGATAACTGTCTCTGCAAAAATGACTATATGAGATGCCTGGGTATCATGCAACTGACAGTCAGACAAGACAAAAGGACTTTCACATCCTGGTATGTGATCTCTATTTGAAGACCTGATCCTAACGGAAATAAAGTAGGAAATTGACTTACCAAAATACTGGAGTAAAATTTTCAAAAGCACCTATTTAATTTAACTATTACTATTTAAATCATGCAACAAGACTAGCTGGTTACTTGATTACTGGATTTTGTACTTCTGTAAACATAATTACACCTTCCTCTTTCACTCATGTACTACTGACCTTACCCCTTCCATTAATACAGCACCAACCATATAAAAATCCCCAGGATTTTAAGTCTTAGTAAAGATAAAATCTGTTATACCTATTCCTTTTGAAAAATTAGAAGCTCAGGTTTTATACTGAGAAAATAATTCCAACCATAACTTATATTTTTGACTGCAACCATTTTTCTACATCTAGTATTGTAATTAAAGGTTAGGTATATGAGAGTTCATGTGATTACACTTATGATTATTAAAATATCAGTCGTCCACATTTCCATTAGCATTCTACTTGTTAGTTAGCAATAAGTAGAAATAAAATATTATGACTTTTAAAGCAGGAGATTACCAATTAGTGGAATTCTCCAATGGCACAGAGTAATTATTAATTATCATCATCATTATTCACAAAGCAAAATGTCTCTGGGATACCTGTGTGCTTCCTTCCTGCACTGTTCTCCAACATAAGCTTTATCTGCTCTCAAAACTTGAAACAATATTTGTATTAACTAAAGAGCAGACTGCATAGCAAATGAAGTTAGTACTGCAGGAAAGTCATGGAATGGAGCTGAGCTTTGTTTGGAGGAAGTGTTTTTTCCCGTTTTTCTTCTAGACTTTTAACAAACTGTTTGAAATGACAGCCTCACTGGAGTGCTCTCTGGGCATCTTCTGGTCATATCCCTCCCCTAGCTCTGGAATTACGTTGCTTATAAATAATCAAGAAAATTTGGAAGATCTTTTAAAAAAACCCCATAGCTACTAAGCCAGGAATTTCCTGAAACTAGTTGGAGATAAACAGTCATGTTTTGAAATTCCTAAATATAAAAGACAAGTTATAAAGGCATTTAATGTAATGAGGGGATCCTAACAGGAAGATAAGCTAGTGCCCTGTTTGTTTCCCTGCCCCAGTAGAGATCTGATTTGTTATTAAGCTGCTCCCTTCAGGCTGGAGCTCCAAAAACACAGAACCTGCTAATCTGACTTGAAGCTTACCTCCTGCTCAAGGCTGACAGCACTTGCTGTCATACCAGAAGTGTGCTAGGTCTCCTGAGTTATGTGACTAGGTGCTATTAGGTAGGTCCTCCATTTTCTCATTCAAGCTAGGCTCTCTCCCATGTGCCAACAGAGAGTTTTCCCATACTTCACCACCTGCTGCATTCCCTGAGCTATTCAATAACAAGCAGGTGAGTAGAGAAGCGTTTCTTTCTCCAGCTTTTGTTAGAGAAATTTGACCTTTCCTAATCCTTGAAATCAGGAGTTTTGTTGTTTGCCTTTGGAAAAGCATTTATTTCTATGAAAGCCCACTGTCATAGAGCAAAAAACACTGAAGGATGAGATTCATAACTGCTTTGTCAGCAGCACTTTCTGTTGGCTACTTGAGCCAGCCATGTACCTAGAATCTCTGCTATGTGTTATGAAGTCCTGTTCTGTGATACTCCCTTACCTTCACCTTCGTCTCTTACATTCCTGTATACTAAATTTGTTAATGAAAACACTTTGAAAATTATCATCTGATAGGGGATTTTTATGCACAGGGGTTTTTATGCAATAAAAATTACATGTCCCCTATTTGAATTGTTTGGAATTTTTGGTAAAACGTTGGAAGAAGAAGAATGACTAGGTATAGTTTAGTGAGACTTGCAAAAACATTTTAAAGAGGTCGTATAAAAGGGCTGTTATAGAAATCAAATAGTTACAATGTGAAAAACAATATAACATAATGGATCAATATCAGCCAAAAGAAAGTAAGCAAAGAATGAGATTAAACTAACAGTAGGTATTGATAGCACAGCAACCTGCAATTTCATACTGGGGTCCTGTGTAGTGTTCTAAGCCATTATACAGTCAAAAGGGAATGTGATTAAAGAAGTAACACAGGTCCAAGTCATAAGAATTACTTAGGTGTGTTTAAGGACTGTGAGAAACTTCAGAGCTATCTTACCGTGCTAAGCAAACTAGTTTTTAGGAATGGACAGTTCAAGGAAAACCTTCACTTGCTACCCAGCTTTTGTTTTTAAAAACTTTTAAATCCTGTAAGGGGAATGATATAGATAATATGTTACCACTGTATAAAATTAGCAGTAGGGCTCTCAAATAAAAATTCCAAGTCTCTAGCAATATGGGTCCCCTTATCTCAAAAAGGATATTGGAAAGGTTAAAAGTGTTCAGTGAAAGATGAAGGAAATTATTATGAAAAGGAGTCTGTTGAGGGTGTTGAAAACACTTTAGAGAGATGAAAAATTATTTTTTTAATCATAAAAAGGAAAGAAAGAAGAAAAGGGATAAAAATAGGAAAAAAAGAAAGTGTTAGGGAAGAAATAGCAGATCATTCAAGAAAGCATAAAAATTTGCCAGTTAAAAACATTAATGTATATTTGTGAATGCAGTGGTCCACAAAACATCCTTGTGGTCAACAATTCTGTAGAAATCCAAAAAGGGTTTGGAAGCTATAGGACAATAAAAATGCTCAGAATTCTAATTATTACTGCAGCCAAACATTTGGGTGGGTATTAAAATTGCATTTTTCAGGGTGTAAGAAAAAACCAGAACAAAATCCCCAAAACAGAACAGATTTGAGCACACTCTATATCCTGTTGAAATCAATGGCATAGTCTTTTAGATTTGAAATTCTTAATTCTACTCTCTGAATAATCATATAATTTTCCATAACTTTGTTTATGTCTCAAATACTCAGTTAAGAAAATTAAATGCTCATCTATCTTACTTTTCTAATTATTGTCAATAGATGCACACTGAGCTAAATCCCTGTTGCAATGCTTAAATCTCCTTGTAGGACTAACCTCAGGGTGATTTTGAAAGTAGGATGTAGGATCCTAGGTTATTTAGACACTATAAAAATTATATCAACTTTATTAATAAAATCATCATAATAAAAAGAATCAAAACAAAGGGGTTTAAATAGTTTATTTCCAGCATTAGGCAGCATGGTTTTACTGTACAATGCAACCTGGTAATTCTGAAAATTATTTGTGGTCAGAATATAGCTTGATTTTTTCCTATCCAAAAGACAGAAATAAGTGCTGAAATACTAAGTCAGAATGATTTTTCTAAAGAGCTTTTTGTAAGCTGTAGGAGAAAAAAACAAAACAACAACCAAAAATCCCAACACTTGTAAAAAAAAACCCACAGAATTTTGAATTGCACCTATTAATTAATAATTAATGAGAACAGAGATGAAGTAATATCTTTTACATATTTGAGTACAATAAAATAAGCAAATCTGAGTCATCAGGGAGTCTGATTGCTGTGTTTGGAAGTCCACTGTAGTTGGAGTGGGTGGGGGAAGGATGAAAAAGGGAAAATGAGGACATTTGCAAAGTAGGCTTCCAGAACAGGAGGAGATAAAAGATGTTGAATAGGATTTTAATTTCAAAAAAAAAAGACACTGACACATATATGATTCCTTCTAGGAAAATATTTTTTTAATTTTATTTTTTCAAGTTCCAGAAATTATAGTTTATGGAGGATGGTCATATTTTTCCTTTGACAAAGATCTTTTCTCCTCTGTGGAGAAGCTGCTTACTGCTGCTGATGCCACTGATCTCATGAACCTGTTGTGACATTGCTGTAAACTTTTGAGTCTATTCAGTTCTCTGAACATGATACCTTTACCAGCAGCACGGAATGTCCTATATTATAAAAGTTTGTATTTCTCAACAGTTTTTTGCAACTCGAGTAAACCACAATCCAGTCAGAAGGTATAAGTGGAATTTCTTTTTAGGACCATTATTTTCCAGAGTCCCTTCACTTTCACCTCATGACATCCATTTGCTTAATGTTTCTTCTTATATTGACATTCTGCTCTTTTTTGAGTTTTGAGATGGTTTTTCAGACACTGACAGTGAAATGGTTTTGAATAAATCAAGATCTGCCCTTAGTAACATTCTTCTAAAAAGACTTTGTAAGATTGATTTTGCCATTTATTTCTCCTTTTTTTTTTTTTTTTTTTCCTGCCAAGGACACATTTTATATCTGGATTAATAAATTCATTTAGCATCCTTATTTATTTCTCATAGTTACCCCTGTTTCCAGGGAAATGTTTTATTTTGTCTTTTGGTGTGGAAGTTACAGCAAAAAAGGAAAAGAATACAAATTTCTTTCATTTAGTTAATCATTAATTTAATCTTTTCCTTTCCATTAAATTACATAATAATCAGAAATTCTGAGCATGTAGTGGGGTAAGATTATCACTATTACACCTGTGCTGCTCATAGGCTCTACTTTTATTGCGGGGCTAGGATCTGAAGCCACATCGAAAGTAAGTGAAATTACTAACCAGATGCTTTAAAGAGCATGTAAGAGCTTTTCCTAGTTCTTCTCAGTCGCTTAGGTAGAACGGTGGTAGGAAAACATGACTAGTTGTCTTCTCTTCTCTTGGGACATTCACTTATAAAAATGTCAGTCATCTAAACCTGAGATACCAGGAAAAGGTAAAACTGTCAGCTGGTTTGTATCCTGAAAAATGAAATACAAATATCTTGCTAATTATGCATTATAAACAATGTTCCTGAAAAATACAGAACAGCCCAGTTCCATTTACTGTCCTGTTATATTCCACTGATTTCCTGTGCATGTTGCAAAGAAGTAGTGGTCATTTATTACACATATTTGCTTTGGAGTCTCAAATTTCTCAGTAAATTCCATTTTTAGATCTGAGCTTTTGAGGTGCACTATATGTTTAGCAGGAGAATGCATTAACAATGGAAAATCAAAGACAGATTATCAATGTCCAATCCTATATCACAGACTTAGGTCTGGGACAAAAATTTTTGTGAATGTCTTTTGAGTGTTTATTGGAATTCATACTATTTTCCAATAAGAAAATGACACAAACAAAAAATCCCTAAATCTAAAGTTAGTACCCGGGCTTCAGCCCGGATGATTATATTTCAGGTGCCTTTACAGGGTATATAACTAGTAAGAACACCACCATACTGAACATCAGCTCTCTCAGGTTACATTTGACAAATTCTGAAGGGATTTTAGGATTTATCATAAATATTCTATCTGTGAGGTGTTCAATCTTGTATGCCAGTTTCTTAAATATACTGAGAGATATTAAGTTAATATTTTATAAGATCTTAACCAGCAGTTGTTCTACAGTGAGTTGTGTAGTTTCAAAAGATGCAATTCTTGTGACTGAGTGCATAAGGATGTTCAGTGTACTAGATTAGGTGCATGTTCATATACTTCAGTGAGCCTGCCCCCTTTATACAGTTTTGACATGGGGGCAGGATAAAGATTGCTGATGAAGATTGTTATGTGTCAAAAGGAGTATGATTATGTGACTCATCTTGTTTTCCATTATATATAATTTAAAAGCATACTGTCATGGTATTTTTCATAATTAAAAAAGTCCTTGCTATTGTTTATAATTATCCCTTTAATACTTGACATTGAAATCTCTTTCCTTACTGAATTATTTTTCCCTTTCTTTGGAAATTCTTGTGGATGAGTTATTGAAGAGTTATATATGATTGTTGGGTGACTTAATTCTTACCCTTTTTATTGAGAGGAGAGAATTTCTTTGTATTTCACCTAGATGGTTTTCTGGACAACCCCTTGGCTTCCCTCAGTGGATTCTGAGATTCATGTTATGCCTGTGGACAAGCTGTATGTGGCAGTGTAGTGTGTCCTTGTGTAGTGCCTTAGTGGTCCATGCTATGCAGAAAAAATGTGTATGTGAAGTGAAATGCCTTCAGTTAAAAAACTGAGTCTGAGTCAAAGAATCTCTTTTTTTAGGAAGACCAACGCGAGAACAAAACACACTCCTTCATCAGTTTATTGCATTGCCATTTTTTCCTTCATGTGCACAAAACCAACTAAACAAAGGAATCACTGTGCATTTTTTCCTGCTTTGAGAACAAATGACAGTTTCAAGAAAAACACTGCTTCAGATGAAAATACCAGCTTGCCAGGATCACTAATCCACTTGAATGACACTGCCAGAAATGGCCTGCAGTAATACTATAGTTACTAAAATGGTTTGCAATTCTTTCAGGCCATCTTGATCCTTTAAGACCTCTCTCCAGCTTAAGGGTCTCACTCAAGAGTAGGGAATCTGTGTCCCGCTCCTTACCCAGGACCTTCAGAAAGTCAGTCTGCTCCTGTCATGGACTAGGCTTCCTCTGACAGCTGATGTGAAGACAAGCAGAATTGTTTGTACTTGATAGTTCTTTTAAAGAACATTCTCCAGACACTGGTGTTCACATTCAATGAATCTTTCCCTTGCACAGGATGCAAGAGTTGTTCATCATGTGGCCCTAAAAAGGGAGGTCATTTATTTGGAATGATGGTTCTAGCTATATGCTCAAAGCGTTAATTCCATTTAAGAAAAGAACAAGGAGGAGTCAATGAGACTATTTGAGGAGCAAAACTCTGTGCAGTGGCTGGTCTGGACTGGGCAAAACTTTCCAGGACTCACTATGAGGTAAAAACTTCCATTGTTGAGGAAACGTGCTAAACTCCAAATCAATCTTTCTGTAATGTCTCTGTCAAACTCCCTCCTGCTTGAAAGGAGGAAAAACCCCAACAACATGAAAGTATACATTCAAGCCTGCATCAGCAGACTTCAGTAGAATATAGTACTTCCAGACAAACCATGGTCCTGGATACGCTTGTTCAGATGTACAACATTTACCTCAGACCCTACCTCTTCCTTGGAAATAACCCAGATGCCTAGAAAAATGCCTAGAAGTCTTGACAGACTAAGGAACCTAAGTCAAATCTTTACAGAGAAACAGTTATTTCTCTGCATGACTCCTATGAGATTTCTGTGTAAGCATTCTCCAGGCGTGCACTATGGCCATGATCAGTTACGATCTCTGTAACGGGGTCAATGTGCTGGTTATTACGAATCCCCTTCTAAGCTACAGGGCTGGGGTGCCTAGGCCTAGGTGTGAGACAGTTAGATTAGATCTAGCCTGAGAGCCAGCCACCTCATGCAAAATTTTGTGATAGTCATCACTGCAACATGTGAGCCAGTTTTTGCAGTAATCCTCAAGTCTTGGAAGAGTTACTTGTTGTGACACCAAATTCCTTATTAGATTTGGCACTAGATCACCTGCTTTGTAAGTTTTTTCCATTCTTAATTTAGTTGACTGATAATCACCAGTCTGACAGATAGCAGAGAAGTAGCTGTTCGTTTTCCATTATTTAAATATTTGCCATTGTTTGTGCCTTTTAAAACATTCCTTTTTTTATTAAGGCTCACCTTGACTTCCCTTTAAATTATTAAAAGCTAAATATGTTCATGAAGAAAGAGAATAAAAGACATAATAGACACAGGTAATTATTTAAAGCCCAGGAAGGGGCATATGATCCATTTCAACTGGGGCTTTAGCGGATTGTTAAATTAAATGAGTGGTTTAGTGATAAAGAGGTTGGAGTTAATCAATTGAGTAAAACAGTAGGGAGACTGTGTAAGTGAGTTTGGATCTGAAGGGTTTTACAAGTAATCACACTTTGAGAGCCACATCTGCTTCATATTTGTTTAATAGTAGACTTGATTACTAGCTAATGGTGCACAACATCTAATGCTCCTAAAAGTGTCCTGCCAATGAGGCACCATGAAAAGCTTGAAATTTGTTAGAACTACAAACCAGATATTTGTGATAATGAGAATAATTTTTGAAAGAGTATTTAGATCTTGTGATGAATTGGTGCAGAACACATCTTCTGAGACCTTATTTGTCAATAACAACTAATTATTTGAATCTGTTTTAATTTCCTGAATTCTTCAACTCTTTGTCATTATCTATAACTTGTAAAGATACAATTGATTTGTTTTGTCTACCAGTAGGGAGAGGTAATTGGAGCTAGCCAGACCTGGTTAAGAGAGTCAGTAGCAAGCAATGGGATCATTCACCTTCTAATCTAGCTGACTTTTGTCATATTCAGTAAAAAACAGAAGTTTGCTTCCTACAGCAGATTGAGTGCTCTTGTAAAATATGTTAATCACAAATATATGGATTAATAGGTTTTGGGACTTAGTTTAGTGCAATATAGTTTATAAGATCAGGTTTTTATTTCTGAATCTGTTAAGCTTAAAACATTTAAGAAAAATAATTATTTCTCTGAATTGTTATAGGGAGAGGCTGGAGTCGTTATCAAATGTTTGTGATAATCTTCAAGTTTTGCTGATTTGATTGGATATACGGTATCACTTTTAATTTGATTGAATGAGCAGCACTGTTAGATCCAATATGATAAGCATGTCATATATAAGATTTAAATTTTTCTTCAGTAAATATTTTCAAATTTCATTTTGTTTCTGCATCTCTCCCCCCCCCCTTTTCTTATTACTATTCGTTTAAGTATGCGTATAAATTACACTCAAAGACACAGGGCAAAGGAATCCTTAAAAATGTTAAGTATAACAGTTCTATTAAATATTTTTACATTTTAATTATTTCCACAAGAAGTAAAAAATAAGTTTATTTAATGCTGATATCATTAATAGCAAAAAGAGCAGTAATGCTGCTGAGGACAGTACAGGCTTCAAAACTGGCAAGCCATTCTGCCCTGCCAGCAGGTCTTTCAAGTTGGAGTGAAGCTTGTCGGCAGAAAATGTTAATGATCTTGATACATTCATGAATGAAAAGTGGAAGATTGTATTTCATAAGGATTTAAGTTTTACTTGATACAACAGTTAATCTACCTTTCATAGCAAACAGCAATGTCAGTATTATAAAGAGCTGATAGTCTATTAATAAAGAAGTGCTGAGTATTTTAAACTGTTTTGGATATTTAAAACTGTTAGAATTCTTGTTTGACAAATCACCAAAGAGACAGAGCACTTTTATGTCACTCATTAATTGATTGCAGAAAATGAAAAACGCCACTGGTGGGTTTTGGATATAGTTAAGACATACTGATTGCAAAGTAAAATATGTGTCTAAAAGCAGAAATCCAACAGTACCCCCAATTCATGCTAAATACTTTGTCCTTGGTGTCCTCCACATATGCAAAAGAATGGTAACAAAAATACTAAGACACAGTCAAAGACAAGAAATTATATTAGGAGGAAGGATAGGTTTTGGCAGTGATATTGCTTGGAGCAATTGAGGAGAAAAATATTTATCAGTCAATATTTAATATGGTGTTACAATCAGCACTTCACTGCTGTGCTCTCCCTTGTTTGTGACTTAACAGAGGTGGTAAGAAGCATCTGAAACTCTCCCTGTCTCGTCTGTGAGGAAGACACAACTCAGCTAGGTTCTGGCCATGTACATACAAGTCTTAGTTACAGTTTTTCCTGCTTTGTTATAGCACATTGATGGTGTGCCTTTCTTGTGAAAGAAAAAGTGAGCAACCGATACAGCATTACACCTTTTTTTTTTTTTTTTTTTAAAGTATAGCATGTTTTCAGAAGACAAACTGACTCGCAATTTAGCTACTCTATGACTCTAAGGTCAAAATCAAAGCAACATTTGTATCAGAGGCAGCTCCTCTCTTTTCATTGAGTAAGTTCTGATATACCCAAAATTTTGTCCCTATTCTATACTGATATTAAATACAAGTCAAATTGACCTTAGTTTCTGTGTATTACTGGTCGCTGGTCTTCATCTAAAGATACAGTTGTATGTATCTGTCCCTGGTGTCATTTCATGGAAATGCATTTGTTACTGACCTGATATTTATGATGCTCTGACATAACTTCTAGGATTTCAGGCAAGCTAGGCAATGCTTAGCAAACATGTAAATACATGCACCTATATATATATATGTATTGTACATATCACTTTTTTTTTTTTCCTACATAATTGTCAGCGTGTTCTTTTTGCATTCATGAAATATTGTGGGCTCCCTCTGGTGGGCCAAAACAATACCTTTATATATTAAAGTCATTGTAGGGTGTTGGGAGTTCATTTAGCCTGGTGGAAAAGAAGTGCTTGTTCTGTCTATCTAAGGTTTGGAGTTCTAATCTGGATTTTTTTATCTAAGTTTAATTTCTTTACTTTTTGTGTCTCTGTCTTAGAAACACTGTATTTCCAGTGCTTAATTCTCATAAATTAGACATAATTTACTTACAAAATATTTTAATTAAAACCCAAAATAATTTGCACTAAAGCTGAAGGTTCAGGTTTCATGAATACATGATGACTATAACCTAAAGGAACAGTAAGACTCTCAACTGAATTACACATACAGTTGTGATAGATCACTAAAAATTCAAATAAATATGTCTTGTTTTTCAGAATATCATGCATGAAGTTATTTTGCACTCTAAACCTAACAGCTCTCAAGAACTTGATGTGTCTATATCTCATCAAATGAATTCTTTTTTGAAAATCAGGACTGCATGTTGGTTGTTAGTGCTTTTTTCTGTACAAATATTTTTCCATTCATTTCTACAGTTTCTGTGAAATTATGGTGATCTCATCTCAGTGAAGTGAATATTAAACTTTCTTGATCCTTTCCTCCTTAATATGCAACTTAATGTGGTTATTTTTTGTACTTGATACAATTATAAATGGATTAATTCTTAACTTTCCTAAAATAGATCCAAATTTGTAGGAGATCTGAACTATTTTATAGGTACAGGAAAGGCAAATCATAACTAAGTTCTTTAGTTAAACAGATGAAAGTTAAGCAAGTGAAAACATTAGAGTAAGCTGAGACTGAAGAGATGTACATAAACAGTAGGTGATTGAATTAAAGATGATTACATTATGCTGATTTTCAGACCCAGTTGTATCTTACTCAAGGTGGTCACTTATATAATTAACTCTTTTTGCCAAAAGGGCTATTTTGGGAGATTTTTTGGCAGATTGTATTTTCATCTGATGTAGTTGTAAGCTTTGTTTCATCTCTTTCACAAACTGTACTGTTGTGTTGCTTTGTTATCTCTTCTGCATACACAAAGTGTTTTCACAAAAAGAGATCAAGACAAAAAAAAAGGTTTTATTGAACTGATAAGAAGATGAAATATAGCTCTGTGATTAATGTTTTTAAAGGCAGATTTCCTATTATAAGATTAAGGCCTCCCAAATGGTCTTGAAAAAATCCCAGAAATCCAGTGCAAATGAAGCGCAAAAACAATTTCTGACAGTGACTAGAAGAAATTAAAACTGAGAAAAGAATAGGACAGGGCAAAACTTTTAATTTGTTCACCCCTCTTACAAAGACCTGACTGGAAGGTGTCACTGAGTTTAGTGTGCCACTGTGATCAGGCATACAGTTTTGTTGTTCTGAGTGTAAACTGATAAAGCTTTGCAAGATGAATCATAGCTGACACCAAGCTGACCTCAAATGCATTTAAGAAGCCGATGAAGAAGCTCAGAGCCTTCCACTGAACTGTTGTCTTTTAGGAAGACAGGAGTGTTTCAAATCCATATTCCAAACTGCCATTTCATTGTCAATAAGTGCTGCAGAAGAGCAGTAACCTCTGCACACATGGAGAGATGGGGAAACTTTTAATGAAAGAGTCTGGTTACAATGCTCTCCTTTTCTCTTGTTAATGGCAGTGGATGGCTACAGTCTTTATCCTCATATTTTGCCACGTTTTTCTGAAGTTCTAACTGAAGAATGGAGAAGGTAAATTGTACTCGTAAGTCAGTTTAAAATGGAGAAAATGCCTGGTATATAGGGAACATTTCCAAAACTACAGAAGTTCTTGTCATCATGTCATCCTGTATTTACATCATAATAATACACCATTGTATAGAGAGAACTGTGAGGATTGTTTCATACATTTAGTTACGGTGATTAAAATGGTGATGCTAATTTTCTAATTTTTTTTTTTTTTAATACAGGGTACATTCCTCTCAGCTCTCCATGTGAGGACTTTGACAATGATGAAGATTATGCTTAGTTTAGAATAGGAGAAATAAGTCACAGTGTGGAAAGTCAGTACTTGAAAATAAGAAGAGTGGTCATATATAGACACCTCCCCCCACCTCCCCCTAGTTTTTTTTTTTATATGAACATGTTGCTGCATACATATGCAGAAGTAGCCTATATTTGACTACAGGCAGGCAGAACTATTAAAAAAATCAGACTGTCACATTCTCACCCTCAAGTAGTTTCATAGATCTATCCCTTAGCAAACATGTTCTGACACGGTAGGTTTTCAAACTGTCAAGTAGTATGCTGCAGTGTCAGCTAAATGTGGGGAAAATCTTTCTTTTTGCTCAGTTTCACCTTTCGTTTGACACTTTCACAGTACATATTTTTTATGACTAGCTGTATGCATTGAATTTTCTGTTTTCATAAGTACCAAGTGAAATGAAAATAAAGTAGAATACAAAGTAACTGGTTTCTATTTTGATTTTTTTTTGGTCAAAAATAAAGCACATTAAAATTTGGGAGTGAATTTACATAAAGTGGTCTTTGAATTTAAAGTGCTTTTTCTCTTTGTAAATTCCAGTTAGTGTCCAAGTTTTGCTTGTAGTTTTCAACTTGTCTGTTATTTGCTTCCAGAAGCAGCCTGCTCCGACTTTATTATTTCTATTCTTTACGGAAGACACCATGAATCCTGCTGATATGTGTTAAGTTTCCAACCCTGTTCTAGACCACCAATTTCCAGCCCTCTTCATACACTTCATGTGATTAAAAACAAAAATAACCCAAAACCAAACAAACACCCCCCCCCCCCTTTGGCATCACTTCTGGCTTTAATGAAAGTCAGAGTGGTTGATTGAATTCTGAGGCAGGAACCAATGATCCTGTAAGTTAAATGGCATTAACTGCCTACAAAGTCTAAATTCAGACTTGGAGTATTCTTTCTGTGTGCTGCTGATTATCAGTGGAAGACAAGTCCCATGCAACCATCAAGATGATAAAAACTTAAAAAGTCGTAAGTCTCCATTTAGATTTTAAAAAAGACTTTTTTTTTTTTTTTTCCTCATGCAGATTTTATTCTGGAAATTCCATCAAATAAAAGAGAAGAGGTAGTGTTCATTCAAAGCTAGGTCTTTTTTCAATAGAAGCCACTGAACCTCTGGGTGTTCATCCAAACTGAACTACCAAGCATTTCAAGGTTTTCCTCCCACTACTTTTGACTGTCAAATCATATTACTTCCATGTTTTCTCTCAATATTGATGTTTGAAGAGGCTGGGGCCCTACTCAGCCTGAAGATGATACCATTCCCCTCTTTCACAAAGCCATTTTTCCCTCTTTACTCTCTTCCTTCCAGAAATTGCGACTTTTTTGGGGTCATATTGTTGCCACATCAAACAAACTGACCAAACTCACCAAAGTTGAACCCTTCAAAGTGGAAGTGAATGTGTCCTAAACCCTTTTGTTCTGCTAAAGAACGTATTTCTATTGTCTGTTTCCTCAAAGACTTTGTTTAATATTATTATTTATTGTATTTTGCTGCTGCCTGAAGGACAGGAAAATAGTCTCATTTGCTGAACAATATCTCCATGTTTTGCACTGTTCTGGAAATTAATTAAGAG